>NC_051178.1:164288357-164315136 GCF_013339695.2 Rhipicephalus sanguineus | reverse complement strand
ACGCGCTCTGTGTTGACCAAGGCAAATAAGCACGAATATATGAGGAATTAGACAGCGTAAAATACCTAGAACCTGCAAAAGAAGGACACAGACAACAATGTCCACACCGGTGCTAGCTGCTGAACTTAAGTTCCGCCGTTAATTCGCAGAGGATGAGAGATGACCGGCAAAGAACGAAGCCATAAATGTTATCTCTGCCAAAAATATCCACGACGTGGTAATGAACATAAAGGAAAGGCGGAATTAGTGAAGCGAGCGTGTGTACTGGGCATAAAGAGCAGTCACTTCAATGAAACACAGTGAGTGCAACTGCCGAAAAAGCCCACCAAGAGGCCTCGACAGGGCGATGGTGGAATGCGGCAGGAAAGCGTATAAGAGTATCTGGAGATAAGAAACTTTACAGTCGCCAGGCACGAACACTGAACGATGCAGAGACAGCTGGATTTTGCCTCTCCCCCCCCCCCCCCCCGCCTATCGCTTCTGCATCTCAGCTTGTAAGAATGCAAACAGTGAAATAAACGAGTTACCAAACAAGCAGGCGAATGTACAAATGGACGATGTGCGCACATGTGGTCGCCTGCCCCACCCCCATCGCACAGCAAGCACGTGCAAATGTGAGGTCAGAAATCTAGAGCGACGACCTCCCGTAAACACGAGGTCTTCGTAACGTACACGTTAGTACAAGGTCCGATTGACCTAACTACATGCCAAGGACGAATCTCACATTTCCGCCGCGAATAATCAACGCCCAGCGAAATAAAGAACCTCGCTACTCCGAACTGTGACATCCATGCAGGTAATATCGATTGTCGACAGCCCCTAATTGGAACGCGTCAAGAAGTTCTGTTGGTTCGGCCGCCTGCTATTGGTGTTATTACCCCACCGAGAAGTAACCACTAGAGCCGCCACTGTGGCACATCGGAGGACCTATTACCGTGCTTGATTACGGCCAACAAGCCTTGTGCGCCGGTCGATTGGCTTCGCGTCGCGCGGAATTACTGCCAGCAGATCACCAGCTGCGCAGTAGATCGGTTGTTGCATCAATTAACACCACCGCGACAAAAAGGAATCGCAGTGACACCGTTCTCCGCGTCTTTACATCTACATGTGGGCCACGGTGTTACCTTCTCCCTTCGTGCTGACGTATACCGAGAACAAGGGAGACAGCTAGAGCAGAAAACGAAGACGTCGTTGCTTTGTTCCGCGTTTTCTTGCGCAACCGTGCTCGTGCTCCTCGTGTGCGCAGCAGCCTGCAGCGGAAGCTATAGAACGGAACACTCCCCATACGCGCGTGGCACTGTATACGGCGCCGGGCTGCTTCTATACGAGCCGGTGTCCAAGGCGGGCCTGGCCGAGCATTCATTCACTAAGGAGTGCCAGGAGACCATAAATAAACGGCGCGCACGCGCGTTTTCCGCACTCTATCTACGGCACTGACACAATGGCCACCGTTGCATGCCCATGCCGGTGCCTCTCGCGCTCGCCACGACCACGCGTGAACGGCCAAAACGGCAGCAGGGGTTCCGGCAACGGAAGCTTCCTCCGAGACTTCCTAAACGGTTGCATCGAGCTCCCGTTGCGAATCGTGTCGTTTTGCTTCTCCTTCGCGTAATTCTCCTGCAGCTGTTTAGTGCAGTGTACAGGAGGAGCGCTGTTGTACGGAACGACCTTTCCTGACCCATTAATCTCTGAATCACGAATCTGTTGCCACACGTCTCTCGCACGACAAGGGACGCCTTTATAATGCCATTTCAGCTGCACAGCTGCACTGCCTGGGAAAAAGATACACCCGTGAATCATTTGTATGTTGATTCGTGAAGGCATTGTCTACACGACTTTGAGCCACGAGGTAGTGTACCTCTGTTTTTATACATTCTGTACGGTTGATGAGTAACAACTGTAGATGTACAACATGACAGCCTGCTTGGTGGGCGTGTTCTAGTCTAAGTGGGCCACATCGTATGCGAAGCAGTGTCATCTCTACTTGTATGCGGTGCCCAGATTAGTCGAGCCGTGACAGGAACGTTATTCAACGTCACGGCGGGGTCCGCCTTCGGAATGGTCATTTAGTATAGCGGTGCAGAAGCGAGGTAAGTGAAATACTGCGCTCACGCTTCCAGGGGCAGGTGAACGATTTGAGAAATGGTGTAGGCTAAAACAGCAGATATTTTAATCATTATCGAACAATGACCGCAAGAATTTCAGTGAGTATATGCACAGCAGTGTGCGGGTAAAAGGGGATGAGAACAAAAATCGTCCATGCTCTACATGGCAATGCAGGCTGTGAAGAAAGCACATATAGTAATGTTATCTTACTTACTTTTGCGAAGAAAATTAGCTTTTAAATTAAAAGCATTTCCTAGCGAACCTTTGGCATTTTGAGCGTTTCTATCCCCGTATCTATCTATCAATCTATCTAGCCGCCTACGTCTGGGTGCTCTCATGATCGCCTCCTTAACTTGCTGCAGACCAAAATTTGCATCGGAGGGTAAGATGACTTGACGAATATAACTGTCGGGTCATGACATCAAAATGTGAAAATCCTGTCGCGTACGTCGTCAGACCCTTCCCTCCAGACACGTGTGGCACATACCCGTTTACCACGGGCCCCACTATCGGGTATGCGCCACAGTTTATTGACAGTTTATATCTACCCAGGAAAGGCGAGAACAGACATTGGTAATTTAAATGTGAGAACGTTAAGAAAAACCGACATCGGCAGCGTCGACCCTGCGAATGTAAATAATAAAAATCAGGATCTAAGCAGGAATCGAACCTAAGCATTCTGCGTCACAATAAGGTACTCTACCACAAAGCCACGCCAGGTCTATAAACTGGTTTGGAAAGACAGCCTATGCACGCGTAATGTCGGTGCAACGACCATTGTGGTTGTGGTGCTGGCTACCTAATCTTACAAGAAAGCAATAAACACTACATAGGTACTCCTACGATACAGGCGTTATATGAGATTGACGTCTGTGGTTTCAGTGTTGGGTACGCTTTTATAGCAGTCTAATAAACATTAGATTTGTATTCGCATGATTCAGCAAGCTATATTGAAGCATTGGTCGATCCCGGAAGAATGCATTAGCGAAAGTTACGTATGATATTCACGTGACTTCACCATAAAGCGCCCTTAGTTTCGATAATACTGACGTATGTGCTCTAACGTGAGGGCTGACGTTACGTCGCAGCATAAGTTACACTTTAAACGCCAGTGTTGTCGACGTGCCTGGTAAGCCCACGATGTGCACACAGCTACTACACTTACAAAAACACGTCGATCCACCTCGTAACGATTGGCTCAAAGCCATAAAAGACAGCACAGAAGTACTCGCTGACTGCTTCGCATGAAACCGATTCCCACAATGCGTGGGACCTGCCGAATTTTTTACATAGTCGTTATCTGTTTCTTCCCTCTCTAATCCATTGCCTGAAGCGGAAAGGGGCAGTCAGAACCATTTCCTGGTGCCGTACAATTTACCTACTCAAATATGAAAAACCAAAACTGAAAAAGCATGAATTATCAATATCCATTGATGTCATTGGCACAAACCCCAGTTGAGCATAATATCGTGAGTTCGCTTCCCGGCTGCGACGACCGCTACATCATTAACTCGACGACAATGACAAGGGTGAAAACAAGGATATACGATGACAACAAAGGCAATGTCAATGACAGCGATGCCGAGACGGAAACTCGGCTAATGCCTTGACAAAGGCTCAACGCATATTCGTCATCCATTCCTGCGATGGAAATTGCGCTCCCTTTTCCGCGACTGCTACTTCGGCCACGGAAAAACGGATCTTTATGAGCATGATGATTATATATGGCGCAGGCCGCCATAAAAGCCAACTAACGATAAAAGCACCGCTAACTGATGAGAAATGTTTTAAAAGTGCCCACACGTTACTGGCAGTGGGATGAACGTTAACAAGGACTCGGGGCGCTCAGAATGTAGGCAGACCTCCTCAGTGAAACATTCCTGAGTGAAAGAGTAGCTCTTGAAGGTGTACATCTCCAACGGTTATAATAGTTGTGCGCAGAAGCTCAATAAAAGCTGCTTTAGGCTTGCGCTCCTGCGGCAAAACAAAAATACTTCGTTCTATGGGCAGCGGATATGCTATTTATAAGGAACACATTAAAGATATGCAACAAAAGCTAAAGCAGAGGCCCCAAGCTCGCAGGAACCGAAGCTTGAACGTGCGCTTAATTGGTGCCCGCGAGAGATATGATCGACGCACATCTTGAGTCGAACTTTTGTTTCTTTGAGGCGCATAACTTCGTGGTATGCGAATGGGATGCAAGCAAGGGCCAGGTGTTCTTCTGCGAAGTATGTAGGCCTCCCGATACGGGCGCACGCTCTCGCGTGCCTTCACGCGACCGGTCGCACCCATTGTTCGACCGACTTTCTTTAAAGCGCCTATTCGGCCGGTGCTGGAGAAAGTAGATCTAAGACTGTCGATATTGGTCCCAGCTGGCGCTCTGCGTTTTGTATGACTCGCAAGAAAAGATACGACCAGGGCCGTGAGCACTCTGCGCCGCTACGTGAATTATGGCGGTTACTTATCTGGTCCAGATTCTGTTTTATGGGAAATTATACGGAGGAGAAAGAAGTAACAACGCGGTATTGATAATTACGCCATTTTAATCACCGTGGACTGTGAATGTTTTTTCTAAACATTGGCAGACAGAAAAGGGCGAACACTAATGTAGAAAGCGTTGAAAAACCCGTAGATTAGCTCACTGACAGCTTGTACCTTTAGTTTAAGTCGCCTAAAGGCGCTCAAGGCCATCATAGGCGCCTAATATGACTATCATGAATGGTAGTCTACCACTATCTCTCAAGAGGAAGGTATATAACAGCTGCATCTTACCGGTACTTACCTACGGAGCAGAAACCTGGAGACTTACAAAGAGGGTTCAACTTAAATTGAGGACGACGCAGCGAGCGATGGAAAGGAAAATGATAGGTGTAACCTTAAGAGACAGGAAGAGAGCAGAGTGGGTCAGGGAACAAACGGGGGTTAAGGACATCATAGTTGAAATTAAGAAGAAGAAATGGATATGGGCCGGGCACGTAGCACGTCGGCAGGATAACCGGTGGTCATTAAGAGTAACTGACTGGATTCCAAGAGAAGGCAAACGCGTGAGGGGAAGACAGAAAATTAGGTGGGTAGATGAGATTAAGAAGTTTGTAGGTATAACGTGGCAGCAGAAAGCACAGGACCGGGTTGATTGGCGGAACATAGGAGAGGCCTTTGCCCTGCAGTGGGCGTAGACAGGCTGATGATGATGACTTTTGCGATACTAAGGCACAGTTTTTCGATGTGGTAGCGAAGGATCAACAAATATAACCCTCCTTACCTCCCTATTTCGCTTGCATCTCTCTCTCTCTACTTATGACCGAGACGCCGTAATTCCAACCGGTACAAAAAGACCGACCATCTTACCGCGAAAGTAGGCTCAGTGGTCACTGTTCGGCACGGAAATGTTGCTACAGAGCATTGCTCCATTGCTATCCCGGCCTTTGTGTGCATCCCAATAGAATATTTCTCGCGATGTAACCTCGCAACGTCGCGCAAAGGTGCCCAGCATTAGCCCATCTCTCCCATAGAACTTAACGTACCATACACCGAACACCAGCCTGTAAGATGCTTTAGCGTAAGTTGTAACCACCTCACTATACAGTTCCCTACCTATATATTTGCGACATTACGTACTCGCCTGCGCGTCGAATCGGCTAAGCTGACGCGCTGCAGGCGCATCGGTTCTTTTCCCAATCTTTCAAGGTCCTACACCACTACGTCCCTATAGAAAATGGGAAGAGCGCGCGTCGCATTCAACGTCCCGCAGATACAGCACGTAACGCGACGCCACGCAGTGTGCGGCCACGTACGACGGAAAACCCAAACACGTTGCAGTGCACGCTTTACGCGCCGAGCGAACAATGCGCCGTATAGTCAGCGTTTGAAGACTGTGCGACGGTGCGACAGCAGTGTATGCGCGGACGGAGCACAGTGTTCGCGAAATCCCGCCGCCAAACAGGCGCAACGGAGCTTCTAGGCGGTAGCCGCCGTCTTGACGCAATTCGCACGCGCGAATGTCTTTTTTGTAAAAGCAAACGGCCAGCGCTAAGAAGTCCCGAGAGATCACGACGGCAGTTCAGTTGCGAGTGCATCGCACAGGCAGCAGCGAACGAGGAAGCCATTCGCTCGAGAAGGCGAGCTCGCCGCGGGTACTCGACTCGTAATCATCCGCGACAAAGCATCTTCTCCGTGCGTCGCTGCAAGATGTTGCCACCGGCTTTACGACCGTTGCCTTTGCTGCCAGCCGGCAGACTCCTTTCTCATCCGCTTCTTAAGTCGTGGCACTTCTCGGCCGGCGCGCGTAATGGACGCGTCTCTGGCGAATCACATCCACAGAGCCGCGCCTGCACTGATGAAAAGAAAGCGAAGTTATAGTCAATCGCGCGCTGTCCCAGCGTCTTCAGCGGAGCTCTTGCATGCTGTGAGCAGGTGTACACGCTAAGTACATAGTCTGTTACGGGTACCCTCCCGTTTAGTATCTCGCCAATCGACTTTGTATGAGTACGTCAGGGTGTGGCAGCATGTTCGCGTGTTGCGAGAGCGAAGGAAGTTAGGAGCAGGCAAAAAAGAGAGCGGCTGTATCGGTAGCATTGCTCGACTCGAAAGGGATAATTTATCATTCTATACGTGTGATCGCTGTTCTATGAACCAGACTAATGAGTTGTCTCATAGCTGGCTCGTTTACCTACTTTTTATCGCGCGCACGCAACGATAGAGGAAGTTTACGCGTTCCGGTCGGATTTAATGACCTCTAAAACGGAACGAGTTTGCAAGTTAGCTGTACTGCGGTGGCAATGCTCGCGCGTGCTCATTCGAGCCCGTGCCCTCCGGCCTCAACGCTGCCCCTGATTATCAGTAGGGAGCCATAGCTCTCGGCAAAATCCAACTTTCTGGCCTCAAATATGAGTAGGACGCGTACAAGCTCGCTAGGCCTGTGAGTGTACCGCATCCCATTCTTAAAGAGAACGCTCAGCTAGAAAGCAAACCCTCTACCTCGTGCTCAGCAGTAGAACCCCGTACCTGCACTGAGCAACCGTGGCACGAGTGTCTAAAAGCGCAGTCTCCAGGTCCAGGGCGTTGTATGCGTAGCCGCTGGCGGCACATCTTAACACGTCTTCGGCGTGTGATGTGCGAATTGTATTTGCCATGTACATTATAAAAAAAGGCAGCCGTCCACTTTAACCATTCATCTTGCTTTTTACGTTCGCCCCGCCACGGTGGTCAGTGGTTATGGCACTCGACTGCTGACCCGCAAGTCGCGGGACCGAATCCCGGCCGCGGCGGCTGCCTTTTTCGATGGAGGCGAAAATGTTTGAGGCCCGTGTACTTAGATTTAAGTGCACGTTAAAGAACCCCAGGTGGTCGAAATTTCCGGAGCCCTCCACTACGGCGTCTCTCATATCGTGGTTTTGGGACGTTAAACCTCAGATATTATTATTATTTTGAAGTTCATTTTTAGTATTAATAGACGTCCGGAATTGTGCGCCTTTTCTTGTTCACCTCGCACTATAGTATTAAGATAAGTTTTCTTCGGTCGCCTTAGCACAATACATCGGCACAATAACCTTAGGCCTATAATTACCAATGACATCAACAGTGCACGCGGTGTTGTCGTACACCAAAAGCGGAACAGGTTAAGCGTGACAGTTACACAGCTCTCGCTGAGAAAGCCGCCCTGTCGTCCTATACGCACATCGCTAACCCCTTCGTCCCACCCCTCACATTCAGTTCCCACAGACACGCCTCGGTTATGATTCGATCACCCGGCTCCACTACCGGATCTGAACGACACGAAGTCAATTCCGCCGGCTGTCAGGGACAAGCCCCCGCGCTCAATCTCCTCGTAGTCGTCCATATCTCACGCCCGCCTCCGATCCTAACGGACGACGAAAGGCGCCGAAGTAGAACGTCCGGGTCGTGACCCGCTCCGCACCGTCACGTGACCTCAGCGACCTTCCTCTTCTCTGTCCGCACTATACCGGTACGATCACACGCGCATAAAAAAAAGAAGGAAACCTATTGGCAGAGCCGTCCGACCTCGTCCACGTCATGATTGTTCCGGACCCTGCACGCATGGTGACCGCTTCGTACCCGTGTCGTGCCCAATGGTCAATACAATGGCGGTCACGGGAGCTGGACGGGTGCGGATCGGGGCAGGTCGCATTTGCGTGGGTTCGTCCTTCAAGGCCAGACATTATGGTCCCATTGTTGCCCCTTTTTCGAAGCGAAAGTCGCGGGCATCAAGAAGTGCGTGTGCCCTATTGTTGCCTGCAACCGATTTGCTCCGAGTACTTCTTTGCGTGTTATTTCTTTTACGAGTGTGTGTATACATACACCTTGGCTCAAGATGGAATGATTATAATGCGCGCACGCAGCAGAGATTGCTTCGTTCGTTTGTAGCATATATAGATGAAGGCCAGTTGTGCATAAGTCACTCAAGGACATAAGGCAGTTTAGCAAGGTTATTTAGTGTACACATAGATGGCAAGAGAAATTGGAGATAGTTGGCTACCGTTGTGACTACACTTTACAAAGTCTAGGAAGTCTTTTTTTTTTTTTTCGGATGGGTTTTGGTGCCGCCGTGCTGGGCTGCTAACTTTGCCGTTTTGTATCTTCAGCAACTAAACCATCATTGCTACGGTAGACGCACACGCGAGAAAGCGGTTGGGTTGGTGCTTTCGACGTTTCACGACCTCGTTAATTTCCCCTCACGACATGCATTCGTTTAACAGCTAGCCCAAGATGGCAGTGCTCATTTGTCCAAAGTAAAATCCTCTTTAGACAAGGAATGAAGACCGCGCGGGTGTGCTTGGATCGAGTTCCCACCAATGAAAGTAGCCTCACGAGCCTCTAATTACCGCGTACTGCGGGGAATACCTTTTACGTTCGAGGAGAATGCCTTACCGGGTTGCTCAATGATCGTGAGATCTCTTGCAGGAGAGACAATTCGACAATCTCCTTCCTCCAAAAACCACGCACTATAGAATAAATACATGGACAATGTATACGCACGGAGAGTCAAAACATTAGAGCGGTTGTCTACGTCCAGACATGCATCAGTTTTATTATATAAGTCAAAGGAAGTAAAAGGGCACTGACCGGAAACGTACTATTAGTGCTGTACATTTCCAGGCTGCGTTCGCGATTAAGGAAACATTTTTTGGAAGGCACCTTTCTGTTGCTCTTTACGTCACTTCCTTACACTTGACCAAATGAGACGTCACAAAGCAATAAATATCATCGAACTATACTCCACATGTCTGACCAGCCTTGGGCTTCCGAACAAGACCTCCATGCGGATACCGAAACGTCCAGTACTAATCAGCAGCACTAAACTATATGAGATATCGTTAAACTGTCAATTGACGATGAATGATTGTCAGTTGTTCAATTGTGAGTAGAATACTCGACGACCGTTCAAGCATTCATTCCTTTCATCCGCCAACAACGCGCCGCCACTAAGCAAACGAGTAGAGCATAGAGCGCAATGAGCACGTACCAATGCGAACGCATTCACGCGAACCTTGCTCGCAGTGTTGCTTAAGGGCCCTGCAGTCAGAGCATAGAAAGCATCGGTCACAAATGTGAATAACAAGTGCGCGCCACAGGTAATAGACACTTTGCAACAGGGTGGCCTATCGCTTCGCCGGGGACCTCTCGTACACACGAGAGAGCGTCGCCCCCTCATAATAATAAGCGACCGCGTGTGTATACTCTTGGCCCCCTAGTATTCCGAGCACCCACTGCGGCAGGACGCCGCCTCCCTTCGTGACGCTGGTCTTTTCGCGATCAGCCGGGTGGGTCGCAGCGGGGTGCCTCACGACGTGATTGCGGTGCGCGTGACGAACAGCACCCGCACCAGGGCAGCGGGTGGACTAAACAACATCTGCGGTCTCTGCAGCCACCCCTCGCATTCGAATGATCACTGCGGGACTCGCCTTGAAGTTACACACTGCTGCTGCTGCCCCATGGATCTTTACAAACGGACCGGGCGCGGCGGCAGAGCTCGGCGCGGACCGTGAAAGACGAAGCACGGTACTGCCGCGGCGAGCAGCCCTCGAATGTTATACATACAAATATGGCGGGCCAGGGGACCCGCCGCATTCCCTTATAGGCTTAACAAAAAAAAAAAAGCGTGCAGCACTGTGAAAGTTCCAGCGGGACTAAATTATCAGGGTGCCAAGTTTTCGAAGTGACAAGCACACGTAAACATTTCTTGACTGGACGTTAGTTCTGCTGCTAGTAGGTTTTGTGAATGAAAAAAAACCAGGGGTGCGTGAATGACCCTCCAGGAGCTCTTCTTGAAGGTTTCTCAACCCTTCCCCTGGTAAGCTGGTGCTTGTGGTTCCCTTACAATATTGCACCAGTTTTAGAAGAACACCGTAAATGCCCTTGTTTACCGACGCTCTTCCCCACTGCATTTGCTTCTTTGATGCTGGAGTCTCTACGGGCAACGCGCCTTTTTGAACGATATGACACTCCCGTGTGTGTGTGTGTGTTGTTTCTACCTCTTTCCCTCTTTCTCTCTCTCTTTCTCAATCTTTTCTGCCTTACCTCTCTGTCTCTCTTACACCTTCCCCATTGTAGAGTAAAAAACAAGATATTTTCCTTCCGGTTAACCTCCCTCTCTTTCCGCATTGCATTTATCTCCCTCTCCCTGTCTTCCTCCTGTGCGACCTATAAGGAATCGTCTGGCCTGTTCAGCACCAAGCCCACTCATCCATCAGCGAGTGCGAGCTTACCAGTGCGTTCGTACGTGATACATTGTGTCGCATCCAGCAAATCGTGAATCGTTTTCCGGACACGTCCCAAGAGGGATCGTGCGCGTCGGCGCACTCTGTTCTCGATATTTACGAGGAGCGACAGCAAAGGGTGACCGAAGGTCGCTTAGAGTGTCGATGTGCTTGTCCCTGTCACACCAGCGATGAAAGGTGGTTTTCATCTCATTTTTGTCTCAGTTTATTTCTATTTCGTTCTCTTTCTATCTACTTAATTCTCTTTCCCCATTTTTCTATCTTTATTCTTTATCTTCCTTCCCTTTCTTTCTGTCTCTTTCTGTATTTCTTGCTTCCTCTTTCTTTCTATCTCTATCCTATATCTCTCTTTCTTTCTCTATCTTTATTCGATTCTCTCCGTCTATATTTCTTTCTCTGTCTTTCTATCTTTTTCTTCTTCCTTTTCTTCATTTTTATTTAGCTTTCTTTTTCTTTATATTTTTCTTTCTCTCTCTGTACTCGTTCTCTAGCCCACCAGAGTTATTGCATCTCACGCCGGCAAAATCGGCGCACGTGTTTTGGGAGCGAAGCAGAAAATGACGAAAAGTACGACGAGGAATAAGAGGACGAAGAGAGCGCGTGCGGTTCATGATGATGATACTTTAGTTGTCTGTTCACTCTGCACGGACTAACGGTCGGCTTAAGCAGTTCCGCTGTTAAAACAGATTTAGGCTACTTTAATGTTCCATTTGAATGTCTTAATGGCACTAACCCCGAGCGTTTTGTAACCCCGAGACACAACGCGCGTAGCGCTTTTGTTTTAAATGCGAATGCATTTCTTAGTCGGGCTATGTCAGGCGTCGGTGTCCGTGCGCCGGCAGGTGTTATCTCTCCGCTCTCACTCCCTCTCCCATAGCAACAGCTGCGGGCGCGCGCGCTTAACCTCGCCCCTAGCAACCGGAGCAGGTGGTGCGGGCGGAGTAGCGGAGAGTGAGTGGAGAGGATGAGCGCGCTCTGGCTTGTGAGGGCGCTCGCATCGCGGGAGCTCGGCGGAGCTCCCGCGTGTGTGGAGAGAGTGTAGGAGAGGGTAGGTGCAGTGCTTCGCCGCTCCTTCTCTCGCCGTTCGCTCTCTCTCCTCCATGCACCCCACTCTCCCGTACGCTGGAGTGAAGCGCGCGCCTCACTCTCGACCGTTCGCTGGCTGGGCGCCTCTCAAGGCGATGGAAGAAGTTGGTGAAGGCGAATGTCTGACGGCGTCATTAATTTACGCCATTAAAATTACTACGCCGTGTACTGGGAGGGGGGGGGGGGGGCATTTTTTTTTTTTGCATGCAACTTCGAAAAAAATAATAAATGAGAAATTGTTAACTGCGAGATTCCGCGAAATTTCATTCAAGAGGAACTGCATACTGTTGAAGTCAGATCAGCTTGACGTTTTGGGTGGTCATTTCAACAGCTGCTGTATGGTAAGTGATTATAAAACTTTATAACCTTTACAAACCTTTACTAATCACGTTTGGTGTACCGCATGGTAATCCGTTTTTAACAGCGTTTTATAGGCGCAAGCCATCCCTCCTTGTATAGCATTTGGCTGTTTTCGTTCATTTATTATTTTATTTTCGGCACTGCACATAAAAAAACTGGATGGGCCATTAAATTTTCTTTCCTTATTGTTTTGCCGCAAACCGCATTAAAATAGGATACTTTGTAACAAAACTATAGCCCAATGAAACAGATAAGTTCTGAAAGAATCACCTTATATAAGCTGCACCCACAAAACTGCGATGCGCCTGCCTACCACCTCTGCAAGAGAGTCTGAGCAGCTGGTTTTCGTTAGAAGCGCAAACACTGTCTCTCTGTTTATGTAAATACTAGGCATATTGGAATATGGAGGCTTGTCTTTCCTGAATAAAATATTATTTTTAGTTGAGTGCTGATGCCACAATCTCCGATGAAACTTGTCGGGACGTTCATGTTTTCTATCCAGAAGCAGCAAAACAAGCGTGTATCTGTATGGTCTTAGATGGGTGGAACGCTTCAGACGTCTGCATACAGCTCTCTTATTGTAAAGTACGCGGTGAACCGTTCACCTTTCATTCAAAACAGCGCCCTTCGCACGATGTCTTTGTTGCCTGACACGGTTATTAGGCCGTCTGGCCGTCGTCACCAGCACCCAATAAACGAAGCACTTAGTGCGCTTGGGCTATCGGCGTCTCCTGTCGTCGCAGCCCGTCCCGGTAAAGCAAGTGGTGACGCCGCGTTCGCTCAGGAAAAGCTCGCGAGAACGCGCGTTCGCCCGCGAGAGACAACGCCACGTGCGCCTCTCCGAGTAGCAAAGAAGACGGCGCGTTGGCTCAGGAAAAGCTGTTTCTGCGATGGGCGGTGGACGCTGTCTGCGACGCTGTCTGTAGCAATGCGAGGACGCTGTCCTCTCACTGCTATTGACGTGTCCCTATGGGAAACCACGTTGCTTCGCACGTCCCCAGGTTTCACGTTAGCGGAGCTGTCTTGTGTAGTATAGTGTAGCAAGGGGTGGGAAAGGGAATTGAGGGTGAGTAGGATGGAAAGGAGGAGAGCAACGCCACCAGCCCCGCCGCTTCCTTCGTCTTCGCACTACTAGTGCTTAGCTACCCCATTCCTTAGAAATGATGTTCACAAGAGTAGCAGTATGGGCGAGATGGTATCCCATGACATTATGCGTGCTTAGCGCAACTCAGAGTAAATGGAAACAAGTACAGGGGTAGAAGGGAGAACAAGAGGACAGTGTGAGCGCTAGAACTAGAAATGAAGTTCACAAGAGTAGTAGCTTGGGCGAGTTGCTATCCCATGACGTACTGCGTGCTCTGAAGATGCTGTCGTCTGTCCTCCCTTCTCCATCCTTTGGTTCAATCCGGTGGTGGTGGTGGTGGTGGTGGTGTGCGGCGTGACCACCCTTACTGCGCATGCGCAAGCCCTCTCCACACACCTCCTCCCCCTCTCCACTCCCCTCTCCACTTCCCATTTCTCCTCTCCTTTCCCATTTCCCCTCATCCTCTCCACTACCCTCCCCCTCCCCCATTTCCCTCTCTCCCATCTCCCCTTTCCCCATCCTCTCTCTCCTTTCCCGTTCTCTTCCCTCTCCCCTTTCCCTGTACCCCTCCCCCTTTCCCTCTCTCCCCTCCCCTCTCCAATTTTCCTCTGAATCGCGGGCTCTACATGCCGAACCGCTGCTTCGCATCGCCTCATGGTCCCCTTTAGCGGGAGATGGTGAAATTTTTTTTACTCTGTTTCGGTTGCGCTAAACACCCAGAACCCTATATTGATGCAAAATAGATGCCTCAACAAACGCGAAAATTGCCTGTCGGCGTCCCGTGGCGTCAGCGTCAGCACGAGTGATGCAAAAGACCTTAGAATAACAGAGCTGACCTAGTTGGTACGTATTCATGTTAAATGACTGGGCGTGCAAACACGGACACAGGAGAGCAGTCAAGACAACACAATCACCTATTGGTGTCTTGACGTCTCTCTTGCGTCCGTGTTTGCACGGCCGGTTTTTTAGCATGAATGCAAGAAATCATCATCACGTGATGATATCACCATATGACATCATAATGTCGTCACAGAGAGCCAAAATTTGTGACGTCATCATGACGTCGCTATGAAGTCATCACATGGCATTGTGGCTTGGTCAAAGGTAGGCTAATCACGGAGCCAGGTGAAGTGCAGAAGGCTTGCAATGCCTCCGATCCTGGATGGATGGATGGATGAAAGAACTTTATTCAGGTCCAATAGGTCGTGCTAGTTTCCTAGCCCGAAGCGGGCCGCTCCCACGTTGGGACCGAAAGACCTAGCCTTTCGGCCGCTTCGCGGGCCCGTTGGACTGCCCATAATTGTCCCTTTAATGTCGGGCTGCGCAGAGCTGCGTCCCACCGCTCTTCAGTGTTTTCCTTGTCGCTGCGTAACGCGGAGCAACGCCAGAGCATATGAGTGAGATCTATGGTTTCATGGCATGTTTGGCATGTTATAGGAGTAGAGAACTCCGGATAAATCTTGGTAATTAACAGCGGGTTCGGATAGGTTCTTGTTTGTAAGAGCCTTAGCGTAATGGCCTGTGCTCTATTTAGTTTACTGTGCGGAGGGGGGGAGACCCTGTGTCCTAGGTAAAAGTGCTTTGTTAGCTCGTTGTAAGAGAGGAGGTGATCCCTGCATTCTGAAACCTCAGCATCTTCTTGCCTTGTTGCTGCACGGTTGGCAAGTCCTCGTGCAGCATTGTGGGCATATTCGTTGAGGTTCGCGGGAGCACCGTTGATTTCTCCCATGTGAGCACGAAACCAGATGATCGTGTGTGGTTTGATTACCTTTCCCTTGAGAATTGCCAGAGCCTGTCTGGAAATAACTCCTTTGGCAAATGCTCGGACAGCTGCCCTAGAATCACTAAGGATCCTCGATCTATTTGGGTCTAAAGGCGCCAGTGCAATGGCTACTTGCTCAGCAATTTCTCATTCTGTGGTGTAGGTGGAAGCCGAGTTGATGAGTTCACCTTCGCCGTTCACAAGTACTACTGTGAAGGCTCGTTTATTGGACATGAAAGCCGCGTCGACAAACGAGCATTCTTCAGCCTGATTTTTAGCTTTTTCTAGCAGGGTTTTGGCTCTGGCTTGCCTTCTGCTCACATTATGAATGGGGGGAACATTCCTTGGAACAGGCAGAACTGTTATATTCTCCCTCAAATCGTTCGGAATTTCTTTATGGTTGTTATCTATCGCTGTTATTGGTATACCAATCCGTGTGAGGGTGTGCCGTCCTGATCGCGTGGTGGAGTCTAATGAACTGGGCTCTTTCTTGTGCCTCTGCTATTTCTTCCACTGTATTGTGCATCCCGAGCTGCATGAGCCTGTCAGTTTCGGTGTAGACAGGTAGCCCAAGAGCTACCTTGATTACCTTCCTTAACAATGCATTTAGTTTGTATCTTTCGGATCTCTGCCACTCGTGCATGGCTGCTACGTAGGCGAAGTGACATAGCACAAAGGCGTGAACTAGCCTTACGACGTTGTCTTCTCCAGGCCCTTGTCGGCGGTTAGTCACTCTTTTGATGAGCCTGATTGCGTTGTCCACTTTCTTAGCGATGCGTTGTATTGTTTGATTATTGGAGCCGTTGGATTCTATCACCAAGCCCAGGACCCGGATAGAATTAACCCTTGGGATGACGCTGCCGCTCTTGGTATAGAGCGTTATCTCGTTCTCCTCTGGAGGAATCCAGCCCCTGGGTTTGCGGCCTCTTCTCTTAGGTCTGTATAACAGGAGTTCCGATTTCTTGGGTGAGCATCGGAGTCCCGTTGGAATGAGGTACTCTTCAGTGACGTTAACGGATTCTTGTAATTTTTCTTCTATTCCTCCGTCGCTGCCTCCAGTACACCATATTGTGACGTCGTCCGCGTAAATCGTGTACGCTATGCCTTCGATATCTTCGAGTCTTTTGGCGAGACCTATCATACAGATATTGAAAAGGGTAGGCGAGATGACCGCTCCTTGGGGTGTACCTCGGTTGCCTAGCTTCACTGTATCTGATGTTAGATCCCCAGCCTTGAGCGTTGCCGTCCTTCCACTGAGAAAAGCCTCAACATATTGGGCAGTGAAAAATCTCGTTAGGTGCCGAAAGCCTTCGGAGGGAGGAGGGGAGGATCAATACATCGACACAGAAGAAACAGACGAGGAAGGTGACTTTCACTCTCGAGTCGTCTTGGGCGAATCCAGAGGGGACCCCGTTAGCTTATTTGTATGGAGCTTCTATGCGAGTTCCTTCTATGCTTCTATGCGAGTAGCTTTGGGCAGAGCTTATACTTGTTCTTAAGTTGCAACAAACTATAGAAGTTTCTCGCAGATGCTTAAACGACACGCTTGTGACCGACACGCAGTGCTGTGCAGCCCATGTCGCTTGTCACGATGTCGTAATGTTTACCTTAGACATTTCGCCTCCACGAAATCTGCGATCGAGCGCCCTCGTCGCGACAGTGAGCGGCCGATTTCAGCACCACACGTGGCGAAAACCTGACTAGCAGGGACTCGGGTTATCGCAACCGGAAATGCGCGCGCCCGCCGTTTCTGCGAGGCAGCTGACTGCTACACATTGCGCAATCACGGCGGCGGCGGCGGCATTCATAGCCCCCCGCCGGCAGCGCACCGTTTAACTCGCTTCCAAATCTCGGCGCAGAGAGGCGCGCGCGTAAGCAGTGACAGCGCGCGAGTGTATACACTTCCCCATAATTAAGCGGGGACCTCGTTACAACTGTCGTTGGAAGAGCTATACTTAACCGCGACGCGGTTCCTTCCTTTCCCTTTTTCTCGCACGGGGGCGCCTCCATAGCCTCAAAGTGTGGGAACACGTATCAGAGCGCTGATGAGGCGCCATTAAGTGGTCCGGTGTCGCGGAATGCTCGCGGCCCTTCCTTCGGGCCTCATATATGTATACGTGTGGGTTGTCTGTGTCTATATAATTAACGCGGTTTGGAGCTTACGCGGCCGTAGATCGCCGCGAAGGATAGAAGTGGCTGTAGAGCTGTAAAATTTCGCGAGTTGAGTGCAGTGTTGATAGAATAATTGATATTGATTCCCTGCATAATCCGGACACAGACGCGCTTTAGTTACACGCTGCAGCAAAGAAAATCCATCAATCGGCAAGTAAATTATCCCATAAATCTTGAAAATCTTATTTTCGTTATACGTGCCACATAAGTGTAGCCTTAAGTCACCTTGTGATTGCGTCAAAAGCAAGAGCAACGCAGAAACTCATGCGTGAATGAGCACATTCTGGTGATTATAGACAACTATGCGGATTGATGCGCTAAAAACGCCTATGTCACAGAAATCGATGTCCTCGATTCAGTTCCTTCGTGTTTCTGCAACTCTAAATCGCTGTCTTCGTCACGTTCTTCATTATTTATTTATTTATTTATTTATTTATTTATTTATTTATTTATTTATTTATTTATTTATTTATTTAGCTTTTGTATTTGCAGTATCCAGACCTTTTCTTCTCTTTCTCACCTATACAAAACGGAGAACAGACGGGAACCATGAGAGATAACTAAGGTTATCTCATCTATTTCCCTCTTTCTTTCTCTCTCTCTCTCTCTCTCTCTCTCTCTCTCTCTGCGTGTGTGGGTGTGTGGCACTTTGTAGATCATTCACCCTTCACTTCACTGCGTATGCAACTCGGAGAGATCGGCTTTTTGCTATACCTAAACCCCAAAACCAATGTGAAAGGTCTTAAATAGTGTTTCCTTTACCAAAAACACACTTGGTAAAATTCACAAAATTTCTCGTTCGTAAGTGCGTTTTCCCATTGGTCAGCCGACTTCGCTAATGAGACGTCCCGCATCATGATTGGCTGAAATATTGTCTTACGAACATTTTTAACGTAATATGTTTTTTTTTTTCTGAATTCATGCCACCCTTAGTAAACGTGCGCAGCGTGCATCGCAGTGAAAACAGCACACAAAAAGCAGCAGCTTAGAAATAAAATTCGCGGTCCGGGCTTCAAGCTACCGAACCACGTCCTCCCCCGACACATTCTCAACGCTCCTTGCATGGGCAACGAACGTATTACGGAGCGCCGCATATTTAAACGAGCGCGTGCCGCACAGCCGGAACATTGCGTTGTCCTAAACCCTCGCCGTGTCGACACAGTAGGGTGTTTCCTCGAGTCCAAGGCCGCGGAAGTTAAAGGAGAGCGGCACCCCGTCAATCACCTGCCCGCACCGCTGTCCGGTGCACGCCCTGTCGCAATATCTCCACGAGGGCGTGACTAAAACAAAGAGCACGGTGCCCTTATACGTTCCTCCTCGTTCGCGGAGGAGCTATGTAGCTGTGCCGATCGTCCAATTGCAGGGACGCCGGCATGTCGTGGAAAGCTTGTCTCCTGGTTACAACACTTTCACGCCCGACGTAAAACACTTACTATGCGGTTCTTGAGCTTTTCATATGCCACATAATTCTGATTTAAATTCTGAAGCGTTTCGGCTACGCGTTTTTGGTACATTAGAGGGAATTTTTGATCGGGAATAACTTAGCAAACGAAACCAATTACTGACTAAGTATGTATACTCAAGGAGGTGTGGACCAAATGGCATAATAACATTTCATTGTTTTTTATACGTTTGCTCATTGTTACGCAAAAGAGAGGCGATAGAACACTACAGTAGCGGATTGGGCCAATTGGTATGTGTCATAATGACGCCATAATTACATAATAGCGCAGGAGCGTAAGAATCCAGAACAGGTTTGTTCATAGAAATCTGTTCTGGTTAACTCTAACGCTGGCGATCCAAATACTTGGGCGGATCATTGCATCTAATGGTGCAGGTGCGGCAAGCATGAGTTCCAGTGCCATAAACGGCTCGTCATTCTAACGGAGGGCCAGGCAGTGCATGGTTATACGCAGAGCGGTTTAAAGGGCGCTTTGTGATAACTTAAACTGCGATATATAAGCTTCGATGTGATGTTTGCAAAATAATAAAATTTACAAGTCGAAAAATGAATTCTCAGCCAAAAATATCTCAGTCAGTTGACATTCCATTGGTTTCCCGGTAGGAAAGAAGGTGTGATTCGAAAAACCAAAAACAGAACTTTTTTTTACTTTACATATTGAATTTTTAACACGAAAGTGTTTTATGCCGGGGGGGTCCACCAAGTACATCCGTCACGGATATGACGTTGATAAAATGGACGCCAACGGGTGAGAAAGAAAAGAACCAACAAAAAGATACCCCGCTGGGAATCGAACCCACGACGTTGCGGCCGCAACGGCAAGCGCCCGACGCCCTACCGACTAAGCTAACTCGGGAATTGCTAGACGCGGCGCGAACGCGCCTTATATCTTTCACACATTCGCTTTCGCGGCGGGCGGAGTGGGTCGGTGGCGCCGTCTGTGAGATGTGAAAAGAAGTAATGCTTCACGGTCGACACTTACTAGCGCTTACTCCGAGATTGCATGCGATATCGGAGGTCATGGCTAAAGCGTCTCGATACCAGAGAGGTAGACTGGCCGCGCTGGCGTCGCCGAGGCACCCTTGACGCAGTTACGTTCTTTGCCTTTGGCTTCGTGTTAGCGTGCGTCGGCTCATCGGAGTAGTGCAGCTTCCACGTGCACCAACGGGATTTCTCCGCCGCCGACTGCTTCGATTGCGAGAGCACCGACTAACAAAACTGCTGCAATATGCGTTGCAGAAAGGACGCGATTTCGACGGACGAATGTCGTGCCTTGGTGGAGCGAGAGCAGCGCCTGCGAGACAGAGGCCAGCGGGACGCACGCGTTTGCGGCTCAGGCTACGAACCTCTAGCTCCCGTGTTGCTGAAGCGCAGTGTGTGTTATGTATGCATGAGCACAGGCGTCGGCTACCCAATACTAGAAAGCGCACACCGTGCCGTTTCTCTCCTTAATTGTCGACGCTTTGAAGAAGTGCATACCGGGTACCAGTGTTGATTATGAGCTTGTTGATATATGTTCACACCGTCAGCTACCACAACGGTTTATTCATGATCATGGGCGTTAGTCGTCGCGATAGAGACATGCTGTCAACATGGGGGCATCCACGTCAAACGGTGCTATAGCTGCCAAACACGAATAGACATTGTACAAGCTCTCATATATCACTACACAATAAGCACTACTTCTGTGAAGGCACGTTTCACTTTTGTGTTATACCGATTCCTATGACGGAGGGATCAGCCATGTTTTTTAGATGCGAAGTATCTTAAGGCCGAGCTCAATCCGGTGGTGTGCGGCGTGACCACCCTTACTGCGCATGCGCATACCCTCTCCACACACCTCCTCTCCACTCACCCTCTCCCCTCCCCCTCTCCACTTTCCCTCTCCACTTTCCCTCTCCCATACCCCTTTCCACTCTTCCTCTGAAACGCGGGCTACACATGCCGAAATTATCTCCTGCGCAACGCCGCGATGAGCTCGAGCGCATGCGCGTCCCCTCCCCTTCTCTCTCCTCTCCTACGCTGCCCCCCTCTCGCCCGCCTGTCGACCGCGTTCCCCGCTCGCCCTGTGAGAATTAACGGCCAGGCTAGATGGAAAATACGACGCGCGTAGCGTCCCTCTTCGCGTTCCACGACGCGAGGTCGGTAGCATGCCCAACGAACGCCAACGGAACGCGATCGTGCAAGTGCTCCGGCTTCGCATCGCCTCATGGTCCCCTTTAGCGGGAGATGGTGTATTTGCATATTTATTGAACTTCACCTTTAACTAGTGTCGTTTTTTTTTCCTACTTCTTCTTCTTCTTTCTTCTTTTTTCTTCCTACTTCTTCTTTCGTCCGTCTGTGTTTCACTTATCAAGTTCAACAAAACCGACTGGTGAGCTAATTAGTTCGTACTGCATAGCTTGAGGTTTAACGCAGTGGAACGGAAAACACGAAAACGCCACAGTGCTGTGTCCCTGTGTTTTCGGTCGTCCTGAGGCGTTTCTTTGTGCTAAACCTCGAGGTATGAATGCGATAAGTAACAATTTATAGCGGCATTCCATGTTCCGCAACGTTCTAGTAACACCGCCGCGGTGGTCTAGTGGTTATGGAGCTCGACTGCGGATGCGAAGGTCGCGGGATCGAATCCCGGCCTCATTTCAACGGAGGCGTAATGCTAGAGGCCAGTGTACTTAGATTTAGGTCCACGCTAAAGAACACCACATGGTCAAAATTTCCGGAGCCCTCCCCTATGGCGTCCCTCATAAACATCTCGTGGTTTTGGGACTTAAAACCCCAGCAATTACTTAACTTTGCAAGAACACTATGTCCGAACAATTTTTATCACTTCAGTTCTCCATCATCGTCTGAATCTCCATTTTTAGTTTTATACCATGTGTTTTTTATCCCATCAATAATAATTCGCGCCAACCATTAACAAAGTAAATAATATCATTCGTGAAAATAATCGTCGCGCACTTGTTTTCATGGTTTGTTCGACCAACCAAATAAATAGGGTCGTCAATGAGTATCACCTCTGTTTCAGCCTCTTTGAAAGGGCCTGCCAGAAATGCAGATTTGTCGACGAAAAAAGAGTGCGACGATAGTGATTAATGGCTGAGCCAGTGAACGGTTAGTCTTTAATCGATTTGAATGTTTTTAACTTGACTCTTATTAACTGGAAACAGAACTATCGATTTCCATTTTTTAGAACACTTGTTATGAATATTCGGGAAACCAGATGTAAGTGCACGACCGGAAATGCTTGGAAGAGAAACACGAGCGTCACTCGGTGCGCGTGCCAATGAAAAAAAAAATTATGCAGTTGCTTTAAACGTGAAAGCTGTAAGAAGTGCGGAGCAGTGATTTACCTGCCCTTCGACGACGCAGGCGTTCACGGGAAATCGCGCGCACTTTTCTCTCCTCCTTTCCCTTCTTCTTTCGCTCCTCCTCTCCCTAACCTCACTTCTCCTCGCCCACACTTCCTTTTCCCACCCCCTTGCTACAGTGCATAACACACGTCTATGCTATGCTTTACCCTCCTCCTCCTCCTCTTCACCCTAACATCTCTCCTCCTTTCCATCACTTCTCTTTTGCACCCTCTTGGCACACTATGCTATACACGGCTATGCTATACTGTGCCCTCCCCTCCTCCCCTCACTTCAATTTGCCACCCTTTGCTATACTTTACTGCACGTGGCTATGCTACACTATACATGACTATGCTATTCTTTACCCTCTTCCTTCCTCATTTCCCTCTTCCTCACTCACGTCACTCCTCCTCACTCTCACTCCCCTTGCTATAATATTTCATACATTGCTATGCTATACGTGGTTTTGCCAGCATGACAAGCGACGACGGATGACAGAAGACGACAGCATACGACAGCCTGGGCCCCTAAAGTGATCCTCACCTAAACGTCAATCGGCCATCCATGAGCCGGAATGTTGCCCCGCTGCAGATCGCCGGGTTCCCTCTGTCTCTGGCGTTGTCGGGGACTTGGGCGCCATCTAGTAAATCGCCTGCCATCGTTCGGTATTCGAACGCTCGCTTTCCGAACCATGTATACGCCCTCAAAGATGACGTAATTGGTGCTGCGCTTTTCTTCCACGGCTTTCTGGCAACAGCAGAGTCGCATAATTAGCCAAGTAATGTTCTCGCGTGACTATACAGATGACTTGAGATATTAACGTGTTCTGGGAAAACTACATCGGAGCTAGGAAACGGAACTATGGAACGGCTTCGACTGCTGATGGAACCGAACGTCTAGAGGCACACCTAGCTTAAGTCACCCTGAAAAGCCTCTCTGGTCGGTCCGCTTTTGATGCAGAGTTCCGCTGCCTATCCAAATATTTTTGCTCATAACCTATACAATAAGAAGGATTGCAAAAAAAGAAAGTGAGTTTCCCTTTCGTTTTTTAACTAAATTGCTGCAAAGTTATGAAGGTTCCTGGAATGGTGCCGTTTCGATGTCTGGTAAGTATTCCTCACCAAGCATGGGGCAGGTTCAACCAAAAGAAGCAATGAATGAATGCGTGAATGTATGAATCAAAAGCGGTTTTCATGTATACACGTGCCGTGGCCGAACAATATGTTACGTGAGCCCAAGAGCACTGGCAGACCACTCATAACCTAAAATATTCTGCGTCACCCTACGGTTCGGATGCCGCACGTGTTTGCCTACTGTTGTGCCGCCACTATGGTGCGGTTGGCAAAGAGGCAAGCCCCCTCATCGCAATGAGTGCCCAGGGTAACACTGAAGCCTACATTATCCAGCACCAGCCGGCGTAACCCACTATTTAGCCGACTCAAGCCAATATTAGTCATCATTTAGCAAACAGTAGCTGGCATTAGCCATAATTTATGCTAAACTCTAGCTTGTATGGTATAGGTACTTGCAGTGGCAGCTGTCCAGTCCTGCTTTCCTTTTGCAGTAATGCCGCATTGTCCTATAATACCCACCGTAAGAACTCATACATCCCCATGGACAGCAGCGGGTCACTTTGCATACGCACGGTGTTTTCACAGCCGAGCTGTTTAAGCTCGAGCTCGGTCCGTTGGTGTTGGCAAAATTTTCGTCACCATGACGTCACCATGCGTCACCTAGCAACGCGTTGGAGGAAAGGAAGGAGAAGAAGAAAAGTGGACAGGAGGAGGAGAACAAATAAATAAAGAAAAAACATGGGTGATCCCTCCGTCATAGGAATCGGTATAACACGAAAGTGAAACGTGTCTTCACAGAAGTAGTGCTTATTGTGTAGTGATATATGACAGCTTGTACAATGTCTATTCGTGTTTGGCAGCTATTGGCCGCGAGATCGAGCGGAGTCGCCGCCTGGCGGCTACTGGCTGAAGCGCGCCTACTGTGGATTGCTCCCTGCGTCGTCTGCTAGCCACGTCGTGCTTGCATGTGCGCGTACGTCCTGCACGTTCTCAAAGGACTGTTTGTTCTGTTATGTTAGCGCGAGTTTAACTGCTCGTACGTATATCTATCATGGTGTACAGAAGCAAATGAGCTTGCTCGGCTGCATGCGCGTTGTAATAAGAGCAGTGAGTGAGACTTTCGAGAGGGCTGTGTATTGGTGTCGTACCCTCCGTTCGCCAGAATCATTTCAGAGTGGGTGCCACTTTCTGGTTCAAGCACACCCCTAAAGTGCGCTTGGCATGGTCCCAAACATGAGGAACATTAAATAGTGTGTGAATGCAGCATTTCAGCGACTCGGTGGTAAACAAAAACGAGGCTCAGGCACTTTCGCGTTGTTGTTAGCTGTATAACTGCGGCACTGTAGTTCATGATGAGCTTTAGTTGTGCTTAAGATGTCCTTTTATTGTACGGTGGTGGTCCCGCTACAGCGAAATATTTCTATCAAATGAAGTCTGAGACTTCTGTACTCAAACTGTCCCTAAAAAAAATTTAACTTGGGACGAAATTTATGCAGAACCCGTGTGCATAGATTTAGGTACGCTTTGAAGGACCCAGATGTTTAAAAATAATCCCGAATGCCTTACATTTATGTCGTATAATTTCACGCAAAACCTCAACCTTTGCTTTTATTATCTTGAGCGTTTGTGTGGAGTTGTTATAAATTGATGGAATGCAGCTGACATTATTAGTTCGAAAACAAAAAGACACTTGTTCCATAAAATAACCGGATCTTTGTTGCATCATTGTCGTGCACGTAATCAATTGAAGAAAGCTCAGTGCTAAACTCTTATTTGCGTTATATGCGTATTCGCGTGAACAGTGCTATTGAACTCATTGCACAGGAATATGGGCTGGTATACAAATGAACAAGAAGTAAACACTTACGTAGTTCAGTCGTGCTACTGGAGTGCGTAGTGCACAAAACACAAGCTAAACACGTACAGAGAAAAGAACAAAAAACGCCATTTAGTGCGTAAGCGCAGACTGTCATCCAGGACAAGCATCCCTTTCATCGGCAGATTGCACTTCTCTCACTAGTAATAGTAACGTTACATGATCTTCGTGCATCGATTCAACAATCAAGAGCGTATATATAACCAGTAAGCGGCAATGAACGCATTTTATTCGCCGACAATCGGCTCAAACCGCTCACAACGAAGCGCCACTATGTGCATTTGTATACGCGCCTCCGACCGCCTCTCCACACTAACGCGGTGACGGTGCTGCCAGCTATGGGTCGATCTCGCGGCCAATAGCACCGTTTGACGTGGATGCACCCATGTTGACAACATGTCTCTATCGCGACGACTAACGCCCATGATCATGATTAAACCGTTGTGGTAGCTGACGGTGTGAACATATATTTAGACACAGCGAATCGTGAATCCCGCGTATAATGATATCAACAAGCTCATAATCAACACTGGTACCCGGTATGCACTTCTTCAAAGCGTCGTCAATTAAGGAGAGAAACGGCACGGTGTGCGCTTTCTAGTAATGGGTAGCCGACGTCTGTGCTCATGCATACACTAACACACACTGCGCTTCAGCAACGCGGGAGGTAGAGGTTCGTAGCCTGAGCCGCAAACGCGTGCGTCCCGCTGGTTTCTGTCTCGCAGGCGCTGCTCTCGCTCCACCAAGGCACGACATTCGCCCGTCGAAATCGCGTCCTTTCTGCAACGTGTATTGCAGCAGTTTTGTTAGTCGGTGCTCTCGCAATTGAAGCAGTCGGCGGCGGAGAAATCCCGTTGGTGCACGTGGAAGCTGCACTACTCCGATGAGCCGACGCACGCTAGCACGAAGCCAAAGGCATAGAACGGAAGTGCGTCAAGGGTGCCTCGGCGACGCCAGCGCGGCCAGTCTACCTCTCTGGTATCGAGACGCTTTAATCATGGCCTCCGATATCGCGTGCAATCTCGGAGTAAGCGCTAGTAAGTGTCGATCGTGAAGCATTACTTCTTTTCACATCTCACAGACGGCGGCACTGCCCCGCTCCACCCGCCGCGAAAGAGAATGTGTGAAAGATAGAAGGCGCGTTCGCGCCGTGTCTAGCATCTCCCGGCTTAGCTTAGTCGGCAGGGCGTCGGGCGCTTGCCGTCGCGGCCGCAGCGTCGTGGGTTAGAATCCCAGCGGGGTATCTTTTTCTTGGTTTTTTTCTTTCTCACCCGATGGCGTCCATTTTATCAACGTCATATCCGTGACGGATGTACTTGGTGGACCCCGGCATAAAACACTTTCGTGTTAAAAATTTCACGGCGAGGCTGAATTCGAAGCCGTGTACCCACGGTCTGAAGGCGTGCGTCGTAACCACTCGGCTATCCAGGCACGCTAGCAGAACAAGCATTATTGGAGCCATATGACTGTATTACAATGGGCGAGCGAAAGAGAAAAAGATTGAAAGAGAGAAAGAAGGATAAACGAGACAGAGAAAGAAACAGAGAAAACACAAAAAGAAATACAGAGAGACAGGGAGAAAGACATAGAAACAGTAAGAGAAAGGAAGCGTAGCATTATGTAGTATAGTATAGCGATGAGGTAGGAAATGGAAGTGAAGATGAAGAGGAGGGAGAGGAGGAGGGGAGACGGTTAAGCATAGCTCGTGGT
>NC_051178.1:164247051-164288257 GCF_013339695.2 Rhipicephalus sanguineus | reverse complement strand
TCGGAGCCATTTACAGTCGATTGCCTCATGTACTAAGTCATCGACGAAGAAGCTCAAGGGCTGGCCCAAGAAGGCGCCAATTTCGACTTGGCCAGAGCAGCCTGCTTGGCCAGGAGGTCCCCGGCTCTAAGTTAGGGCTCACATGAGTTCTGACACAACTGTAGCCAGGTCAAGGACTGATACGTTCCAGCGTATCGAATGTTTATAGTTTCGATATAAATATAATATATAGGTTAATAAAGTACATTGTTTGTTTGAAAAAAAAAATTAGTCTTGGTGCTCATTTAAAACTGATGGGACCACCCCTGACCAGGAGGGTAATATGTCGGCCCGTGTTGCATATGTTGACTTTTGCTCATTTAATGGTGATTATGAGTGAATAGAATACTAAATCTTGTGCTGTCATTTCTAGTCGCACGAAAATTCTCATAGCTAGGATACTTTAATCGAATTTGATTGAACAATTCTACTTCGAATATTCAGTCTTCACGAGCCTTAAGAGCAGCGCGTGAACGTCATCTGTTTCATCGGAAGTGTGGCAGAATATGTTGAATTTATTTTTTATCATTCAAATTTCCCGCTAGACATGCAGTTTACGCTCGACCTATTTTCTCAAATCATCCGTTTCTTGCGTGAATTCCCGAGGTGGATGGGAGCGCTATAGGAAAGTAACAACAACAACAACATGCCGGAAGAGCAACGTAACAATCTGTCCTGACCTTGGTAAGCCATTAAACCTAGGCCGTGGTGCTTCGTTGCTCGCCTAATACTCGTTTCCTGTTCATCTAGAAGCTCCATAACTTTTTAATCGACGAAGGTATTGGCAAGGATGAAAGCTTAGCTGTTTGGCTCGTGTAGTCCTAGATACTTGTAGAAGAGAAGGGCATTATTAATAAGCAGGGTGGATACCGAGGACGTTTATTTAGCGCCCTTACTGTTTGCCTCTGTTACTTGTATATGTTTTCTAGCTTTGTGAATATTCGAGGTGAAGTTATAGTGCCCAAATCTGAGCTGAATTTTCATATTTTCGAACGTTCGATGTCGAGGCATTCAGGTGAAGTATCTACACCGCGCTTTAAGAAAACCCGTGTTGCGTGTCTGCTCCACTCGTCCCGCACATTATCAGCCCAATACATGCTATAACACGGCCACTTCAAGACAACACCACTGGAATGAGGCAGGTGTCGGTGGAAATGAAGCGGAGAAGCGGATTGCAGCAGCGATGATGAGCAAGACACTCTTGGGTTGCAATCAGTATGAGGTGGTGCAAGGAATAATGACATCTTTGGAAGGGTTGGCAGTTATACCTAAGTTTGATGAGCAAACTAGAAATCGGGTATTATATCCGGTAAATCAACATATATTAGGCGGTGCAGGATAATTTGTGTAGGGTCGCTTTCGAGGCGAGAGAAACGCAGCACACGATTAGTTTTGAAGAAGAAAAGCACCGGGATGCCTCTGCGGTAGTTCTGAAGAAGGTATCAGGAGTATGGATGAAAAGAGATAAGCGACTAAAGCGCTCAAATATATGCACTTCCCTAAACGTGGACACTGGATAGGGGAAGAGCTCGCTAAGAAAGATGGCGACCCTTAGGAGTATAACTGAAACTGTAAAAAGACAACCGAACTAAAAAAAAAAACCAGAAACGAAACGAAGAAAACTGTAGAGACGGTAAATTGGATATTCGACAGATACAAGCAAAAAATATACTATGAATATTTAAAGACGTGAAAGGAAAGAAACAACACAAAGAGAGAGAGCTAGGTTTATTTACAAAAAGGCAGAGAGGTCGGCCTGAGCCATCGTATGCTCTAGCTTGCTACTCTACACTGGAGGAGGGGAACGGGGAAGGAAAACAGTAGTGGATGACGATGGTAAGTTGGGGAGGTGAGTATGTACAGCCCCGTCAAGTTGGCGCAATGCATCCAGTCCAGTGGCTTGTAGGGAAGGCTATGACCACTCTTACGGCCTCAGTTGCACTGTTGGCGTCAGGCCAAGGGCTCAGCACACCCTCATCAGTTAATGACCTATTATGAAATCGTTCAGTAAAGGAAATCAGTTTATTTTGTTCACGGGTGTATGCTGGGCAGGTACAAAATATGTGTTCAAGTGTTTCTGGCACTTGAAAGTGATCACAAAAACAAGAAAAAAATGTTTACAACACAAAGGGGCATTGCAGATGGCTGCGTGAAGGCAAAGCGCACCGAAAGAAATATTCGCAACAGGATGACGCGTATCCGATAGACACCCAGCAAAAGTCCGATAAACACCCAAGAACATTGCAATGGAATGTCAAGATATTGATACTCCCAGCGAGAACCATAGTTCAACGACTGGTAAGGCTTTCGCATCAGCATTGCTGCGGTCATTGTAGCCTGAATACCTGGCTGGCCACACTGGAGGTACTGAATGTTGCGCACATCAAATGGCTTCAAGGAAACAAATGTGACCAATAAAGATTTAAACACTGTGCAAATGAATCATAACATGAATTTGTTATTGGACTTTTTAAACAGGAACGTACGAAATAAAATCGTCATAGAACAAATTCAGCAAACGTAGGTGTGAATTCCTGATTTTTTTTTTTCGTCGGAGCATGTGCTAGAACACGTGCACGCGCCTCACGTGGGGTTCTTTGTCTTCAGTCAAGAAGCGTTCCAGAGCCTGCCTACGTCGGTCTTCGTAGCCCTACTTCCACTAGTTCTTTCCTGGGTCTATCTGGAACATCGAGAACCCGTATAGGTGGGCAAGGTTGTTCTTTAGTAGTTTTGATCGTTTTCCACTTCCTCCAAGTCTATTGCTTGTTAATACGCCCCAAGGAGTTTTCTTCTTTCGTTAAAAAACCTCCTGGGTGTGTCCGAGAGACGGCTTCCTTGCCGAGCACTGAACGGACTGACTTTGTGAGTTCTGTCTTGCCAATTTTTTGTTAGGGCCGCAATCTTCTAACGCTGCTTCTTCCTTTTCGCACTTTTAACGCTTTGTCTGCTGACAGCCGTATGCACGAGCCCGCACTATTTGCGTGACCAGCCGGCCGTGAACGCTAACAGTAACCATAAAATCGAGCTGAAGGCATCGCTACAAAAAGGGGGACCCGCACTATCTGACATCTCTGTTACTATAGAAATACGTTTACGGGCGTTCTTTCTTCCGAAGTGATACAGAAGTTTTATTTTCATTCATTTATTTTTGCATTTCTAGGATGGTTCTCTTTTCTTTTTGTTTTCTTTTTTTTGTAGTTTACGGCCTATATTTTAAGAGCAACGCGGTAAAGTGTGTCGGCTGAAGACCACGGACAGCGGCGGTTGACGAACACGAACAAAAGACGTGGGAGTGCCACGCGTGGTATAATTTGCGACAGCGCACATTCGCATTTGTACTACATTCATATTTGTAACACAACTTTGAACAAGTGCGCACAAAACATGAAGCCAAGGGACTCAAAGAAGTTACTACAAATGAACGAAGTTAGTTCAAACTCCGGACGACGTTACTCCGAAGTAGACTTCGAGCGCTCACTTTGTCTACTGTCTACTTTGTTTCCTCTTTATGCGCGTTACTGTTCGCGCGGCTAATAAGAATGCAAAGCTCTGTCAGCCAACTGACCATCTTCATTTTTTCTCTGTTGCCTCACCGCCTTGGCACTTGTAATCTCGTGCCACTTGAGTGCAGTAGATACAGAGACTGGGTCATGCGTATCTTATCTCTGTCAGAATCAGCTACCTCACGAGACTTAGTGCGGTATTGAGGTATTGCATGCAAGGGCAAGAGTAACTCCCTTGAGATTGGAGGCTCCTGCCGGACACTAGAAACGGCCTCATCCTGCGAAAAGCATTGTCAGCCACGCCAAAGCATTATTCTTGGACTAATGTGCTTTTTTGTGGTCCTATATAAGATACAGAGTTCGTGCTCAGGTAGAAGGAACCAAGTGGTCATAGACCGGAGCACAGCAGTATAAAATGGAATAAGACACGGTAACCGTGTTTACAAAGATTAAGCGAAAGCTTGCCTTATTTCCGTTAGCGATTTCACTTCTGATGTCGTAATTACAAAGCCATTGTTACGTTAAGTTTGTCCGCAACCCCCCCCCTCCTCATTGCTTATTCTTGTCACGGCCATGTTCTTGTTATCGTGCCGATCACTCCCGTGAGTCACGGGCGTCCGAAATTCAGCCAATGAAAATTGCCTCTTAAGAGGAGCTTCGTGTCATGAGGTATCAATCAACTAGTTCTAGTCCTTCTACTTTTCCCAAGTAGTTCAAAAGTTCGTCGAAATGAGTGGAACGTCGTAGATACAAACACGCGGACCAGATAAAACTGTCCTTTTTGGCCCTGACTTTCTATTTTAATGGCTTCTTTCCACGAAAACGCACTCGACGAGTTTTGCAGTCAGTATGAACACAGGTAAACCAGGTCCTATGGGTTGTAGCCATAAAATTATTTCGAGGGAGCGGGGAGAAGAGGGGGAGGCGGTTTAATTCGACGCCTCGTTATGTGTGTTAATGCGTGTGCTCGCGATATACACATACAAGCTCTAAGAAGTTTGGTCCTCTGATATAACCTCCCGTTGTAATATAGGACCCTGTACCTCATGCCTTTCTTTTAAATCGCACTTACTCTTTTTGTCAGCAATCATTTTCTTGGTTTTGTGGAATGCGACATGTTACACGCAAAAAATCGAGCCATGCTGCAGCGGCAAGGAAATAAACAAATTTAGTACGTTTGTAAGCAATAAAACAACTACTTTTTAGAACCCTAACGCAACTCGCCGTCAATGTTTCAGGCGAAGAGACTCTACCATGGTTGTGGAAATGCGCCGTCAACGACCGAGGCATCAGGCCAGTGCACCCTCTCGACCCACACGAAGGAGAACGACGCCGGCCGGTAACATCCAGCGTGACATCAAAGGCTTCGCAACCAGAGCGAGCGCCTTTCCGTGGGAGCTCCGTACCCTCGCAGGCGACGAAACCAACGCCCTTGGTTCAGCCGCGGCCGTCGCATTACGCCTGCTTTACCGAACTGTTGTTTCCATTCGGCAAACGCGGCTCTGCAGTTGCCGAGCAACGCGGCAGCGACTCCAAAGAGATGCTCCCGACAAAGTACGTCGGCAGCGATGAGACCAAAATGCAAACAATATGCCATGTCTACGACGGCGTCATCGAGGAGCCCAGCTGTTGGAGGACGTTTTCCATCAATGTTCGGATAAACAAGGAAACACGATGAATGAGCTGGACACCAGTGCCTACAACGATACGCCGCTGCGCTTGTTGAAAACCAAGGAAAGCGATAAGAAGCAGCATGACAACGCGGCCATTCGGACCAGCGACAGTTGCACTAGAGACCAGCTGGTCCCGTATGATGTCAAGAAAAAGCTTCTGCATGGAACCCCAGCAGGCCCACTGCAGTCACTGGACATTGTTGATGTCCTCGAGCTGTTGTGCACGCCTCGAAACCTCGGTACATCGCGCAGTTCGGGTGTGCAGCTGAGCCCAGACCCACTCGATGTCCATCAGCTCCATGGACGACCCCAACTGCGCGTGTCGTCGGTGCGGTCGCGCCTTGGGGTCGATCACATTGTGGTCAGAACTACGAGCGCCCGGATAGTCCAGACCTGCCGCGAAGTGGAGCTGACGCCTCTGGACAATGGGATCCGGAATCTGGTCAGGGCGACCGGAACCATGTTTACGGTGGAGTGGCTCGGCTGTGTGTGTTGTCGCACACCGTTATGCGTGTCCTGCTTCAACGGCGAGCAAGCCAGCCTATATTTGAACGAGTACCACCAGCCGCGTATCCCCTCGGAAGAGGCGTACAGCCACAGGAAATGGCAAAGTCTGTTTGATCGGCAGTATGGCCAACCGCGGGACGCCGATTGGTCAAAGCCTCGCCGCTAACACAGAACAGCTAGTGGTGAGGAACGGCAGCCAGAGAGCCGGATTCGACAGCCGAGGCCGCTTGGTGTTCCTTTGGCACCGTGTGTCATTACGCCTTGTGTGTCTCCGGATCTAGTTATGCGATTTTGCTTACTTTTATGTAACATATTTGAACGAAGTTAATTTATCTTCTGGTCTTCGAGTATAATTAAACATTGAAGCCCACATTTGCCGCCTCCTTGTCGTGTTAGCGTTTCTTTTACACATTGAATGAGTTGACGTGTCAGCTCAGTTCTTGCTCAAGGCGGCCATCTGGTAAGGGTCTTTGTACGCGCAGTCAAAGCACGCTTGCTGAGATTTGGCCGAATAATTTGTTGTTAAATTTCCGCCGCATGATTTTTCTTGACTCAGTTACATCGTCTACAAACGCGTCTTGACGCTATAGGGTTAAAGTGAAAACGAAACCTCGCTTTACATTGTTAAGGGTATATAGGTAATTGTGGACGCCTCGAAAGATGTGCCGATTACACTGTTAGACAAGAGAAGTGAACTGATACACTGCTTGTGGCGGTGCCTGCTATTCTATAGGCCAAAATATGTGGTAGTGATGCCTGTTCGCGCTTTTCTTGATTAAGTGGCATGACTCGCGCCCCGGCAGCGTTATCAGCGGGATGAGCTAGCAAATGTAATATAATCGAGTGGCAGGCATCGCCACAAAATGCGGCCGCCGTTAAGGCTACCCGGTATGAACGTCATGGTTACTTTTAATCGTTTGTGACGTCCCACCAGCACAAACCAAAATAACCTCAATGCTTCCGATAGCTGCCAAAAATGGTGATTAAACTACTTGTATATAGTATACAGTATAGTAGACCCCAGAAGCTGTGGCTCATGCCCACACTGAGGGATTGGCCTAGAACCGGTTAGCTTTATATAGTTCAAATGCATCCGACTTCATTTTAAATGCGAAGCATTTCTTAGCGAACCTCAGGCACTTTGGGCGTTTCTATCTACGTATCTATCTATCTATCTATCTATCTATCTATCTAGCCGCCTACGTCTGGGCGCTCTCCCGGTCGTCTCCACAGGTTGTAATATACCAAAATTTGCTTAGCACAGGATGAGTGTATGACGAACACGATTCACTGGTGATGACATGAATGACGCAAAATACCGCTCGCGTACGTCATGAAACCCTTCCCCTCAGTCACGTGTGGCACATACCCGCATACCAGAGTTCATGTTATGCGGGTATGTGCCACAGGTGATAACAGTCTCAATCAACGCAGTAATCGCGAACATACACACTGACACAGAAGGAAAGTGATAACAATAGTAACTGTTGGGGTTTTACGTCCCAAAACCACGATATGATTATGAGAGACGCCGTAGTGAAGGGCTCCGGAAATTAGGACCATCTGATATTCTTTACTTGCATTGACATCGCACAGTACACGGTCCTCTAGCATTTCGCCTCCATCGAAATGCGACCACCACGGCTGCCATGGGATCGAACCCGCGACCTTTGGGTCAGAAGCCGAGCGCCGTAACCACTACACCACAGCGGCCGACGCAAGGAAATTAGGAAGCTGAAGACACAGCACCCCTGGAAGACGCTCGTCCACGTTGTCTGCAACGTCTACCATGTGGATTACGCAAAAACCGGGGTCAATGCATCCTACAATAACTCTGCCGAGAGGACCATGTGCCTCATGATTACCGGTGACTTCAGCATTGATTTATCAAAATCCAGCAACGCCTGGTTCTTAGACGGCAAGAAAGACGGCTTGCGTGTGGACAGGGCATCACAACACCTCGGTGCCACGTCCAGGACAGGAGGCATCATAGATCATTTCGCCGTAAATGCCATCCGCGTTTTCCACCAGTTCTTCTATACCTCGCACTTCACTACACTTAGACCGCTCGTAGCCGCGATCACGAACGGATTCGATAGCAAGTCCTGTCCAGCTGCTGGTGCTCACTGATTACGGTTATGATGTCCTTATTCAAGAACTGCCAAGAATCCCTTCCATACATGCACACGGGGTCGTGAAACGTGCGTGCGTTCTCCGTGATACAGGATACGTATAAGCATAACAACTGCAATGCAACTCTAACAACTGCAACTGCGACTGTAACGAACGTGCAGTGCGCCTGCGCGTGCCACTCGGCTATGTATATATCTAGGGAAACTTTTCCGAATAAAGCTAGGTTGCGAGTAACGCCTGTCCTGTGCATCTTTGTTCCTTCATTGTCCTCTTCGAATTTGCGCTATCCAGTATTCAAGAATATAAGCACTACATATCAGCTTACTGCGTCTGGTGTTGGTAACACCTATGTTGCTGTTGGCATCGTTAAGCATCTGTAAACAACTGGTCGTATAACACATGTGCGACTCTTCAAAATATGTGTGTGCGTATACAATTTGCACATTTCTCTAGCGTAATTCCGTAACGTTTCGCTCAATGTGAAATTTTGCGACACAGTCATCTTCCTGCGCATGCTTCGCATAAAATCGATTCCCACGGTACGTGGGATCTGCCGAATTTTTTTCGCACGAGCAAATATCTTACAAAATACATAACGAGATTGAAGGCAATGTGCAGCATATTGTACAAGGGTCTTGACTTCGGTCGCTTTTTTTTATACTTTCAGGTAGCACACGATAGTTTACACGAAGTCTTTGTGTCATGCCTCTGCCGGATCCTGGAGTTTACGTTCTACACTTGAAGTCTTCTGTCAAAAGATATTTCACATATGCCGCTATTGCCATAAGTGGCGCTGGTTAACACTCCACGACTCATAAGTCTTGTGCACGTACGCAAATAAGAACTCCCACGTCATAAAGGAGCCGCCACCATTGCACAATTGGTATTACGACGTACGCGTAATTCCGAGGTTGTGTGTAAACATCTTACCCTGTTCGCAATGTGTGGGCTCGTTATTTCTTCGCATTAACCTAGCTTACAAGGCTTCCTTGTATATCATTTGATGCAGCCTGTTTATTTAGCGATTTAATTTTATGTAGACATGACACAAAATAGCTGTTTCACTACTGTCATTATTTTTTTTTCGTTCCAGCGAAAGGGATGCAACATTGTCCATCTTCAGTGCCGATACACAGTGCCTCCAGCAACACCTACAAGAACTTGACAGCACCGCAAGGTGTGCACGGCGCCGTCCTTATACGCGAATGACCGGCAAAGTGAAGAAGTCTAGCGACCGGAACGGCACCACCCGTGACGTTTTAGTCTACACTGTCGCCGTTCCTTTATATCTGCTTGCACCTTACAGTGCGCTGTACCGATCGACACTGGTGGTCTTTTGTCCACAAAGGAAGCGGAAAGCAAAGGAAAGGAACGGCAAGGAGGTCAGCCTGACGCGCGTCATGGTTTGCTACCCTGCGCGGGGGGAACGGTATTAAGAGATTAAAAGAAACAAAGGAGAGGCAGCAAGGTGCTACCAGGGTGAAACATGCAAACTTGTCGTTTACACGCCTACAATTGATCACTAAGGCCGATCGGTTTTAAGAACAGTAGCAATGCCCGCGTGGCTTTGCTGGCCTGCAACGCGTAGGGCCACGGTCTGAGGAACACGGTCCTACGAACACGTCTGTGCGAACGTAAATAACGTAAAGAACGGGAACAAAGGACGGGTAAGAACAAGGTGCTGAACGTGCTGGTCATCGGCATTATATAGTCACGGGGAGAAAGAAGGAAGATGCGAGGGTGAACTGCACGCAGGTTGCGACATCGTTGTGTATATATATAGAGACGAGTCCTGAACTTTGCGAAGCCACACAGAAATTCACTCGAAAATGGCCGAGCAAGACCCGCACAAGCAACTTCAATGCACTCACTGGAGTGACCATGGTGGCATGATACACGGATGGAGCCCACGAAGATGCAACATCTTGACATCAGCGCTAAAAAATACGCACACGTGAGAGACGACAGGACAAGCGCTCTCACGTGTTCGTCTTTTTAGCGCTGAAATCAAAATGTCGTCAAGTAGTCCCCAAATTGCCCAGCAACAAGTTCTTCTGAAGATTTCTACCAACAGAAAGAGTTCTACCTCATTACAAGTTGCTTGTGCATGGTCGTGCATCACAAGTTACAAGTTGGCTGTGCATGGTTGTTTAGCATGCATTTGCGTGTACTGATTCGTATGGAATCTGTAGCCTGTGAGCCGCGTAAAGCTGACAGGGGCGTAGCCAGAAATTTTTTTCGGGGGGGGGGGGGGGTTTAACCATACTTTATGTATGTTCGTGCGTGCGTTTGTATGTGTGCGTGTATATACGCGCAAGCAAAACTGAAAAAAGTCAACGACACAGAGGCTCCAAGGGTTGGCCCGGAAAGCCGCCATTTTCGACTTGGTCGCAGGAGCCCGCCTGGCCGAGACGTCCCCGAATCTAAGTTTAGGGATCAATGGGGTTTTGACACAACTGTAGACAGGTCAACCACTCACAGGTTCAAGCTTGTATAACAATAATAGTTTCGATAATAATTTGATATATAGCTTAATAAATACATTGATTATGTGAAAAAAAAATATTGTCGTGGTGCTCATTTAAAAGTGCGATCACCCCATACCATGACGGTCAAATGTGGGCCCGTGTTGCATACGCTCTACTTTGCTAACGTTATGGCGTGAGTGACCAGAATACTAATTCTTATCAGGCTGTCATGCCTATTCGCAAGAAGATAATTTTCGCAGCTATAGGATACTTTCACCGAATTGGACTGAACCTTTCCATTTAGAATATTTCGCTTTTATTTCTCTCTTGCCTTTGGGTGCCTCAGCAACAACATGAGCCGCGGGTGAGTCACAGTAATAATCGCCTTCTGTTTCATGCAAAACGTGGCAGAATAGCCTATGGTAAATTTATTTTAACGCGATAGCGTTAAAGCGCTCGTATCGCAGAAATTCCGCCGTCGGCGTCGGCGCCGGCACCGTTGGTTGTGAGCGAAAAATCATCATCTTGTCCGTGACCGAAAAATCGGAAAAGCTGCAAATAGAATAAATAAAAAGGTTTGGTCCGAGTGAGAATCGAACCCAGGCCGTCTGCGTGGCAAGCAGGTGTTCTACCACACAGCCACGCCTCTGCTTGGCGCTGCACTGAAAGTAACTTTGATGCTTCCCAAAAATACGCGTCCTGTATACAGGTGTCACAGTACGAGATGTAATATGGCAGTAATATTGCGTGGTACAAGCGTACATGACCATCGGGCGTCACACCACGTCAATATCATAACAACTTGGTGGTTTAAAGACAGCCACCCATTACAAAAGGCACACACATTACTGCGCGTATTCCCTTAAGACCACGTAGTGGGTTCATCGCAGCTTCGAAAAAGGTTCTCGTGCATAATTGCTCCTGGTTTAAAGCATGCTACCCATTACATAAGGCACACATTTTATTGCGCGCATTCTGTTAAACACTCGTAGTGTTCGAAGTGCGCACTAGGGGCAGGATATTGCTATCGCGTTCAACTCTTAAAGGCGAAGCTTAAGCGTCCCCCAATTTTTGATCATACTATAATTAATCTCTAGTGATGGTTTACATGTGACCGATTCTCTTAAGTCATCCGTTTCTTGGAGAATCGAACATGTCAGAAGGGCAGCGTGCCCTGTTTTTGCCACTTGGGTTCCGATCTTTACCCGAGTTGTGGCGCATCGTTGCTCGCCTAATTCTCGTTTTCGTTTTCCATTCGTCCAGAAGCCTGACAGCTTTTGTGTTGTCCACACTGGCGTAAACCATGGGGGCGGGGGGGGGGGGGAGACGTCAGGGGGTCCTGACCCCCTATGTGCTCAGGCTGGGAGGGACACCCCTTGCAAGTGTCACCCTTTGAGATTTATCATTGAAACATCATATTTAATTTACTTGAAAGTTAAGTATCGCGCAGTCTCCGTAATTTAATTCTGAAGCCCTTCCAAAGAGGGAGAATTCCCGCCTGCTCTGTTGGATATCTTGCAAAATAAGTATATTTTACTAAACAAATAATTACAGCTGTGGAATCAAAAAGTGTTGCTTGTATAACACTCTTAACTTTTTATTTATTTTTAATAACAGGAAGGTGGATATAAAAACCAAAGAGGTTATGGATACAGACGAAGAAGAAGCTCACGTGCTCTCGCAGTGCGTGCGCCCGCGAGCTTCATTTCAACCCACGACCTCCTCGTGATTCCACCGAGATCCCGTTTCGGGCTGCCCCGTTTCGACCAGTTCAGGCCTCGCCTTGGAACACCACTGAACCGGGTAAGTGACTCGGTTGTTCGCTGCCTTTTCGTTCTACGTGAAGCTTACCCATTCTGTTTTATAGAAACAGATATAGCGTCCGAGATCGAGGGTGGCTGTTTTTGGCATATACTTCATGAATTACGGAACATAGTGTATCGCAAAGCGCGTCCTAGGCCTAACGGGAACCCTCGTCTTTCGTTCAACTCGACACAATTTTTTACACTAACCAGTGACAGCCTATTTAGTGACGCTCACTATGAGCACTTAGAAACGTCGGGGGACAGTGCTCAGCAGCACCCCATGTTGCATGCAGCAGTTAGAATTACGAAGCCTACTCAATGTCGCTGGAAATACCAAGGTGACCGCCGCGATAGCGTACGCGTATATGGTTGTTGTGTAGTGGAAATAATCGGTTGATTAAGAAAATATACCTCTGTCCCTCGAGTACAGCAGGTACGTGTACTTATACTTTTATTTTCTTCATTGCAGTTTACGAGCTCTTCTGAAATTTCGCCGTTATGGACTCCGGCCAATGTTTCAAACGACAGCAGCGGCAGCGCGGCAACCATACTCGCCGCACCGAATGCGGCATTCTGTCAGCGCACAGAGACGTAGGTGAAGACGCAGGCTGCCTGGAGATTTCCGGCATCGAGGGCTACAGCGTGCTTCGGCCTGCTTACACGTTCACCTTCGACGTGGCGTCGCCTTCTACCACTGGCTTTCCTGGGATGCCGTTTCGTCTTGCCTGCGTCCATGCTTCGTGGACGGACCTGCCAGCCCCTGCGACGCGGCCTGCTGGTCTGAGCTCCACGAGTGCGCCGAACTCGAGTATCGAGGCATATCAACTCCATGCGATTACAACTGCGCCCTGCTGCAGCTGGAACAGGCTCGACTCCAGCAGTCCCCGAAGCAGCCAGGTCGCAACGTGGACGTCCGAGCTACCGAAAAGATGACCACGGCTGAACCGCACGTTGGGCACAGCGACGGCAACGACTCGGAACTGTACTACACGAAGAACAGTGAGAGCTGCGGCAACGCGCAGCTGGACCCGTCGACCGTCGAGCATGATCTGTGGGAAGACCTCTATGGCGTCCACCACGGTCCCGTTGTAACAGCCTACGGAACCGTGTCCATAATGAGGTCTCCCACGGCTCTTACCATGGTGGACGGCGTACTACGAGTGGGCATCGTCGGAGAAGGGAGGCTTCGCCTCCCTCGGCGACCACAGCACCTGGCTGCTCCCTTGTGGCCGCGTGTGCAGCACGGAAAAACACGCTCGTAGGCACAGCCACGGGACCAGGTCACCGTAGGGCGTCGAGCCAATCGCCGCCTTGGGCCTTGGCTTTGGAGCCATTTACAGTCGATGCCTCAGGTACTAAGTCATCGACGAGGAAGCACCAAGGGCTGGCCCAAGTAGGCGCCAATTTCGACTTGGCCAGAGTAGCCTGCTTGGCCAGGAGGCCTCCGGCTCTAAGTTAGGACTCGCATGGGTTCTGACACAACTGTAGCCAGGTCAAGGACTGATACGTTCCAGCGTATCTAATCTTTATAGTTTCGACATAAATATAATATATAGCTTAATAAAGTACATTATTTGTGTGGAAAAAAACTAGTCTTGGTGCTCATTTAAAACTGATGGGACCACCCCTGACCAGGACGGTAATATGTCGGCCCGTGTTGCATATGTTGACTTTGGTCACTTAATAGTGATTATGAGTGAATAGTCACCATTAAATACAATCAATCAATACAATCTTGTGCTGTCGTTTTTAGTCACACGAAAATTCTCATAGCTAGGATACTTTAATCGAACTTGATTGAACCATTCTATTTCGAATATTCAGTATTCACGAGCCTGAACAAGAGCAGCGCGTGAGCGTAATCTGTTTCATCGGAAGTGTGGCAGAATATGTGGAATTTATTTCGATCATTCCAAAATTTCCCGCTACACATGCAGTTTACGCTCGACCTATTCTCTCAAATCATCCGTTTCTTGCGGGAATACCCAGAGGTGGATGGGAGCGTTATTGGAGGATGCCGGAACATGCCGGAAGAGCAACGTGACCCGTTTGTCGCATCTGTCCTGACCTTGGTAAGCAAACCTAGGCCGTGGTGCTTCGTTGTTGTTGTTGTTGTTGTTGTTCCTCAGACACTTGGCGCAACCCACTTAGGGGGATAGGCCATGAATCGGACGGTGCCTTTCTCAAAGATTGGATTCGCTTCTTGAAAGAGTGCTTCGTTGCTCGCCTAATACTCGCTTCCTCTTCGTCTAGAAGCTCCATAACTTCCTAATCGACGAAGGTATTGGCAAGAATGAAACCTTGGCTGTTTGGCTTGTGTAGTCCTAGATACTTGTAGAAAGAGAAACCAGCATTGCTGGGCAGTGTGGATGCCGAGAACGTTTATTCAGCGCCCTTACTGCTTTCTTCGTGTTACTTGTATACGTTTTCTAGCTCTGTGAACATTTGAGGTGAAGTTATAGTGGCCGAATCTGAACTGAGTTCTCATATTTTTGAACGTTCGATGTCGAGGCATTTAGTGAAATATCTACACCGCGCTTTAAGAAAACACGTGTTGCGTATCTGTTCAACTCGTCCCGCACATTATCACCCCAATACATTGGTATAACACGGCCACTTCAAGACACCACCACTGGAATGAGGCAGGTGTCGGTGGAAATGAAGCGGAGAAGCGGATTGCAGCAGCGATGAAATGCAAGACACTCTTGGGTTACAATCAGTATAAGGTGGTGCAATGAATAATGGTACCAATACTTTATCTTTGGAAGGGTTAGAAGTTAAACCTAAGTTTGGTGAGCAAACTAGAAATCGGGACCTTTATACGGTAAACCAACATATATGAGGCTGTGCAGGATAATGTGTGTAGGGCATCGGTGGGCAAAAATTTCGGAACTCACTCACAGTCACTCAAGAAATATATTTTGCTGTGCGAGCTCACTCGGACTCAGATTCACCGAAATTTTCCTCAACCGAACTCAGTCGGACTCCGACTCGCTGAACTTTTTCTCAACCAGACTCACTCGGACTCAAACTCACCAACATTTTGCTCAACCGGACTCACTCACACTCAAACTCACTGCTTGACCTGAGCCTTAGTGAGCTTGAGTGAGTCGACTCATGAGTCCGCTGGCATTAAGTGAGCTATTCCGATTATGGTGTAAATGCTCTTGAATGCATGTATCTCAAATAATGAATGCTCTACGATACGCCTTTGGGTCTTGTACCTTCAAATACTAGATTTCAGGGGTTCAATCTAGTAAGGACGTTTTTATGAAATATGCGACTCACACGACATATTTCTATTAAGAAAGTCCCGTGAAAGAGTTGGGCGGTCATAGCACCTCCTCCTCCCCCTTACTCACGCCTCTGATCAATAAACATTGACGTGGTGCATGAACGCTAGCGCGTTGAGGTGTGTGGGAATAGATCACAGTATAAACGTGAGCCGATATAAGGCTGATAGTAATGCAGATAGCTGAGTGGATAGGATGATAGGTCGGCAATTAAAGGTGGAGCTCACTCAGACTCACTCATGAAATATATTTTGCGTTTAGGGCTCACTCGGACTCACGCTCACCAATATTTTTCTCAACCGGACTTAGTGACTTAGTCGGACTCAGACTCACGCAAATTTTCTTCAACCGGACTCACTCGAACTCACGTTCACCAAAATATTACTCTCCTGGACTCTATCAGACTCAAACTCACAGCTCGATCTGAGTCTAAGTGAGTGTGAGTGAGTCGACTCATGAGTGAGTTTGCCGACCTATGGTGTAGGGTCGCTTTTGAGGCGAGAGAAGCGCAGCACACGATTAGTTTTGAAGAACAAAAGCACCGGAATGCCTCTGCGGTAGTTCTGAAGAAGGTATCAGGAGTATGGATGAAAAGAGATGGGCGACTAAAGCGCTCAAATATATGCACTTCCCTAAACGTGGACACTGGATAGGGGAAGAGGCGAAGAAAGATGGCGACCCTTAGAAGTATAACTGAAACTGTAAAAAAGACAACCAAACTAAAAAAAGAAGACAGAAGCAGAACGAAGAAAACTGTAGAGACGGTAAATCGGATATTCGACGGATGCAAGCAAAACATATACTATGGAGATTTAAGGACGTGAAAGGAAAGAGAGAGAGAGGTTTATTTACAGGAAGGCAGAGAGGTCGGCCTGAGGGACAGTATGCTCTAGCCTGCTACTCCACACCGAGTGAGGGGAACGAGGAGAAAAAAGAGTAGTGAATGGCGATGGTGAGTATATACAGTCCCGTCAAGTTGGCGCAATGCGTTCAGTCCAGTGGCTTGTAGGGAAGGCTATGATCACTCTTACGACCTCAGTTGCACTGTTGGCGTCAGGCCAAGGGCTCAGCACAACCTCATCAGTTATTGACCTGTTACGAGATCGTTCAGTAGAGGAAATCAGCTCCTGCCGTTCGCGTGCGTATGCTGGGCAGGTACAAAATATGTGCTCGAGTGTTTCTGGCACGTGACAGTGATCACAAAAACAAGAAAAAAATGTTTACAACACAAAGAGGCAGTGCAGATGGCCGCGTGAAGGCAAAGCGCACCGAAAGAAATATTCGCAACAGGATGACGCGTGTCCGATAGACACCCAGCAAAAGTCCGATAAACACCCAAGAACATTGCAATGGAATGTCAAGATATTGATACTCCCAGCAAGAACCATAGTTCAACGACTGGTAAGGCTTTCGCATCGGCATTGCTGCGGTCATTGAAGCCTGAATACCTGGCGGGCACACTGGAGGTACTGAATGTTGCACACATCAAATGGCCTGAAGGAAACAAATGTGACCAATAAAAGTTTAAACACTGTGCAAATGAATCATAACAAGAATTTGTTATTGGGCTTTTTAAACAGGAACGTATGAAATAAAATCGTCATCGAACAAATTCAGCAAACCTAGGTGTGAATTTGTGAGGGAGGGAGGAATAAACTTTATTATGAACCAGCAATTTAGGTTCGTGAATTTGTGAATTCATGATTTTTTTTTTCGTCGAAGCATGTGCTAGAACGCGTGCACGCGCCTCACGTGGGCTTCTTTGTCTTCAGTCGAGAAGCGTTACTCGCTTGTAGTCCGATTAATTCAATTACTTTTGCCTAAATTTTAAATTTCCATGTAATGTTTACCGCCGGTTTCATGGCCAATCCCCCTTTGTGGGTAAGAGCCACTAGAAGAGGATCAAGCAAGCAAGCAAGCAAGCAAGCAAGCGTTCCAGAGCCTGCCTACGTCCGTCTTCGTAGCCCTGCTTCCACTAGTTCTTTCCTGGGTCTATCTGGAACATCGAGAACCCGTATAGGTGGGCAAGGTTGTTCTTTAGTAGTTTTGATCGTTTTCCACCTCCTGCAAGTCTATTGCTTGTTCATAAGTCCCAAGGAGTTTTCTTCTTTCGTTTAAAAACCTCCTGGGTGTGTCCGAGAGACGGTTTCCTTGCCTATAGCACTGAACGGACTGATTTTGTGAGTTTTGTCTTGCCAATTTTTTTTTCCGGGCCGCAATCTTCTAACGCTGCTTCTTCCTTTTTGCACTGTTAACGCTTTGTCTGCTGATAGCCGTATGAACGAGCCCGCATTATTTGCGTGACCAGCCGGCCGTGAACGCTAACAGTAACCATAAAATCGAGCTGACGGCATCGCTACAAAAGGGGGGGGGGGGGGGGGGGGGGGGCGCACTATCTGACATCACAGTTACCATAGAAATACGTTTACGGGCGTTCTTTCTTCCGAAGTGATACAGAAGTTTTATTTTCATTCATTTATTTTTGCATTTCTAGGATGGTTCTCTTTTCTTTTTGTTTTCTTTTTTTTGTAGTTTACGGCCTATATTTTAAGAGCAACGAGGTAAAGTGTGTCGGCTGAAGACCACGGACAGCGGCGGTTGACGAACACGAACAAAAGACGTGGGAGTGCCACGCGTGGTATAATTTGCGACAGCGCACATTCGCATTTGTACTACATTCATATTTGTAAGACAACTTTGAACAAGTGCGCACAAAACATGAAGCCAAGGGACTCAAAGAAGTTACTACAAATGAACGAAGTTAGTTCAAACTCCGGACGACGTTACTCCGAAGTAGACTTCGAGCGCTCACTTTGTCTACTGTCTACTTTGTTTCCTTCTTTATGCGCGTTACTGTTCGCGCGGCTAATAAGAATGGAAGCTCTGTCAGCCAACTGACCATCTTCATTTTTTCTCTGTTGCCTCACCGCCTTGGCACTTGTAATCTCGTGCCACTTGAGTGCAGTAGATACAGAGACTGGGTCATGCGTATCTTATCTCTGTCAGAATCAGCTACCTCACGAGACTTAGTGCGGTATTGAGGTATTGCATGCAAGGGCAAGAGTAACTCCCTTGAGATTGGAGGCTCCTGCCGGACACTAGAAACGGCCTCATCCTGCGAAAAGCATTGTCAGCCACGCCAAAGCATTATTCTTGGACTAATGTGCTTTTTTGTGGTCCTATATAAGATACAGAGTTCGTGCTCAGGTAGAAGGAACCAAGTGGTCATAGACCGGAGCACAGCAGTAATAAAATGGAATAAGACACGGTAACCGTGTTTACAAAGAATTAAGTGAAAGCTTGCCTTATTTCCGTTAGCGATTTCACTTCTGATGTCGTAATTACAAAGCCATTGTTACGTTAAGTTTGTCCGCACCCCCCCCCCCTTTCTCATTGCTCATTCTTGTCACGGTCATGTTCTTGTTATCGTGCCGATCACTCCCGTGAGTCACGGGCGTCCGAAATTCAGCCAATGAAAATTGCCTCTTAAGAGGAGCTTCGTGTCATGAGGTATCAATCAACTAGTTCTAGTCCTTCTACTTTTCCCAAGCAGTTCAAAAGTTCGTCGAAATGAGTGGAACGTCGTAGATACAAACACGCGGACCAGATAAAACTGTCCTTTTTGGCCCTGACTTTCTATTTTAATAGCTTCTTTCCACGAAAACGCACTCGACGAGTTTTGTAGTCAGTGTAAACACAGATAAGGTCCTATGGGTTGTAGCCATAAAATTATTTCGGGGGAGCGGGGAGAAGAGGGGGAGGCGGGGTAATTCGACGCCTCGTTATGTGTGTTAATGCGTGTGCTCGCGATATACACATACAAGCTGTAAGAATATCAGAGAAAGTTTGGTCCTCTGATATAACCTCCCGTTGTAATATAGGACCCTGTAGCTCATGCCTTTCTTTTAAATCGCACTTACTGTTTTTGTCAGCAATCATTTTCTTGGTTTTGTGGAATGCGACATGTTACAAGCAAAAAATCGAGCCATGCTGTCGCGGCAAGGAAATAAACAAATTTAGTACATTTGTAAGCAATAAAACAACTACTTTTTAGCACTCTAACGCAACTTGCCGTCAATGTTTCAGACGAAGAGACTCTACCATGGTTGTGGAAATGCGCCATCAACGACCGAGGCATCAGACCAGTTCACCCTCTCGACCCACACGAAGGAGAACGACGCCGGCCGGTAACATCCAGCGTGACATCAAAGGCTTTCGCAACCAGAGCGAGCGCCTTTCCGTGGGGAGCTTCGTACCCTCACAGGCGACGAAACCAACGCCCTTGCTTCAGCCGCGGCCGTCGCATTACGCCTGCTTTACCAAACTGTTGTTTCCATTCGGCAAACGCGGCTCTGCAGTTGCCGAGCAACGCGGCAGCGACTCCAAAGAGATGCTCCCGACAAAGTACATCGGCAGCGATGAGACCAAAATGCAAACAATATGCCATGTCTACGACGGCGTCATCGAGGAGGCCCAGCTGTTGGAGGACGTTTTCCATCAATGTTCGGATAAACAAGGAAACACGATGAATGAGATGGACACCAGTGCCTACAACGATACGCCGCTGCGCTTGCTGAAAACCAAGGAAAGCGATAAGGAGCAGCATGACCACGCGGCCATTCGGACCAGCGATAGTTGCACTAGAGACCAGCTGGTCCCGTGTGATGTCAAGAAAAAGCTACTGCATGGAACCCCAGCAGGCCCACTGCAGTCACTGCACATTGTTGATGTCCTCGAGCTGTTGTGCACGCCTCGAAACCTCGGTACATCGCGCAGTTCGGGTGTGCAGCTGAGCCCAGACCCACTCGATGTCCACCAGCTCCATGGACGACCCCAACTGCGCGTGTCGTCGGTGCGGTCGCGCCTTGGGGTCGATCACATTGTGGTCAGAGCTACGAGCGCCCGGATAGTCCAGACCTGCCGCGAAGTGGAGCTGACGCCTCTGGACAATGGGATCCGGAATCTGGTCAGGGCGACCGGAACCATGTTTACGGTGGAGTGGCTCGGCTGTGTGTGTTGTCGCACACCGTTATGCGTGTACCGCTTCAACGGCAAGCAAGCCAGCCTATATTTGAACGAGTACCACCAGCCGCGTATCCCCTCGGAAGAGGCGTACAGCCACAGGAAATGGCAAAGTCTGTTTGATTGGCAGTATGGCCTGCCACGGGACGCCGATTGGTCAAAGCCTCGCCGCTAACACAGAACAGCTAGCGGTGAGGAACGGCAGCCAGAGAGCCGGATTCGACAGCCGAGGCCGCTTGGTGCTCCTTTGGCACCGTGTGTCATTACGCCTTGTGTGTCTCCGGATCTAGTTATGCGATTTTGCTTACTTTTATGTAACATATTTGAACGAAGTTAATTTATCTTCCGGTCTTCGAGTATAATTAAACATTGAAGCCCGCATTTGCCTCCTCCTTGTCGTGTTAGCTTTCCTTTTACACATTGAACGAGTTGACGCATTAGCGCACTCAGGATTTCTCTCAGGGGGTGGGGGGTTGAACTTCTGACAAGATTACAGGAGTGCGGGGGGGGTGGGGGGCAAGCACATTGCATATCTGCTGAGTTACCGGTTCCTCTATGGACGTAATCGGGCATTCCGGTGTTGTTGCTGCGTCGCTTGAATATGAACACGAAATCCTTTTTGGGTAGTAGGTGAGGATGTGTTCGACCATAGCCTCGTTCGACTGGCGCTTCGAGAGAGGGCTTCAGATTCACGCAGCAAACACAGCAACAAGTTCTAGCAAGCAAACTGAACGTGCACGCATGTGTGCACATCAAACTTTGCAGTTTCCGTCCGATGTACATGCAAAAAAGAAGTGGTAAAAAGAGAGGGCGAGAGACGTTTACTGCGAAAAAGAAAACGTGCCGCCCCAACAGACCTTCCGCACTTTCCCAAGGTTCTTTTTTTCTTAGCAGACGTCGTTAAAAACATTTACTTCTTCTGCCACGGCTTCTTGCTCCTCCCATCTTTGTGACGGCCAGACTCCGCATGGCATGCCACGGCCGGCGCGCGCCTCCAGACCGGCCGTGGGCATGCTTAGAGTCAGTGTGTGCGTGCGATGCTGCGACAATGGCTGGCGACGCACACACTAGTTGCTACAAGGCTTGCTCAGAAACAGCCTCCGTGGGTTCGCGGTCGCTTTGATGAACGAGTCGCTTGCGAGGTGGCCTTTCTTCTCGCCGCACTAACACTTCTCGTTCGTCCGCTGTCAACGAGGTTCAGAAAAAAAAATGCGCGACAACTCCGTTGTATCCATTAAGCGACAGACGGTACCATTCACCAGCAGCCCCGAAGAAAATAGAAAACACGTGCGTCGAAGCTTGGCGGATGGATCAGATGCCGCCGACGCCTTCTTATCTTTAAAATTTGAGTGAGCATTGTCCCGAAACCATACGGTTCCCTCTTCGGAGTTTGAGGAAGGGAAACACATGAATAGGGCTTCTTTTCTTGTTCGGCGGGTATGGAAGGGTGCTTCAGGCGGGGGCGGTGCTTGTCGGCAAAAGAACAGAGGGCTTGACCGGAAGGCGTGAGTTGAACAGTGAAGGGGGTGGGGAGCTTTTTAGACGGACGCGTCGAAGTGGGTACGCACATGCCTCTCTCTCTCTCTCTCTTTTTTTCTTTCTTTTTTTTGTGTGCTGTACACAAGGGGTCAGGATGTCAGGATTCATATGTCAGGATTCATTTCTGGTAGTTGGTTTCAACTGCGAAAACTGTTGTTTCAGGAAAATTGATTCGGCGGTCCGCGTCCTCGGAATCTTCGGCTATGAGTTGCGATCTCTTGCAAAATTGGTTCCCGCCTTTCTTTCAGGTTCTCGGTTCAGCTGGTGTCTTGAATTTTCTCTTTCGGCGGCCGGTCATTGGGAGCGATGGTTTCGATCACTACTCGGATAGTAGAGACTGATGCATTTCTGTGGTGGTGTTGATTGGAAAAGGGGGGGGGGGGTGTTGCTGGATTTATCAGCTTGCGTCGTGTTTTTGGAAGTGAACTGCTTTCTGAATAAATGACTTCCGTAGCTGTTCTTGGTGAGTTTCTTGAATATATCATCTGTTTTTCTTTTGTTTTTTCACGTTGTGCGCTGCAGTATGTTCCGGCTCTTCGTATTAATGTCTAAGACTAATATATTCCGCTTTTTGGGGGGGTCTGAAGAAAACCGAAGATATCGACTTGTGTAGGTGTTTTTGCAGAGTTTTATTTTCAGGCTACGGGAACATCCAAAAACGGCCGAGAGTCTTATGTTTTAAGGGCGAATTGAATTCTCGTTCAATGAAATTTATATGAGAGAGAAAAATTATGACGTAGGATCTCTTGACGATCGAAAAACAGTCGTTTAGACGTATCTGAGAAATATTTTTGGTTGCGGCTGGAGTGAAATGAGAGCTCGTCCCTCGATGTGTTCCATTCTTATATTTGCCGTGGCATATGCTCTATTGTAGTAATCAAAGGGGCAAGAAAATAAAAAAGGGGCCAGACTGACAACTAGTGATGCAGAACTATCGATGGTACTATCGATACTATCGATAGCTGAGTCACTATCGGACTATCGATGGTGAAAAATACTATCGATAGCGCTATCGATAGTAAGAAATTCGATGGTACTATCGATAGTATAAAATCAACAGCGCGGACTCATTGCAGAATAAACTTGGTTCCCCGCGCGTGGCACATAGTGTAGCCGTAGGAGCAGGCTGAAGGCAAGAAAGTTGACATGATTGTGTTCTTCACCAGAGTGCTTTGCTGACACATGATCATAAAGTCAAACTGTTCAGCTGTAGCGGAAAGGAAGCCTTTACATGTGGTGGACTGCGCGGCTTCAAATTGATATTGCATTTTATGATTTCAAAATAAAAAAAATATCAGGAAGTTAATTGTAAGGTGTACCTGGTTGCTTTTGGATACAAGTATATTGATGAATATATTCCGCCATTTTCACAGCGGAAATAATTAATTTCTCTGCCAAAAATTGCTCATAAATTAAGCGAATCTGGTAGTAGGCTATCGAAAATATTTTGGCGATATGGCCGGCCAGCAACGTCATCAATATTCACACCACTATCGATACTATTGTCACGTGGTTGTGACGTTGGAAAATGCTGCAGCAAGACTGGGAAATACGGAACTCTTTATTTGAGCGAACTTGTGTCCAGAAAATCAAAACTCAATATTCAAGCGATACATGCTGCGCACTGATAGTGGCAGGAGCAGTCGTCACCCGTTGAGTAATCTGATCATCGGTTGTACGCGTCGTCCTTTATACGTCAGTCATCAAACCTTCCAGTGTTATCGCTGGTGCTCGCGTAAGCTCTCGAATAAACTTGACTATTCGCGTTCGGCGCGTAGTCTTAACAGAATGATATCAAACAATTGTGAAGCTTCTCAAACATTACGGCACGGTCTGCGTCAAACGTTGCTAACAGTCTTTGTGGATGACTGAACACGAATACGTCAAAACAAAGATATAAACACGCGTGGCAGTAATATCGCTAGTAATATTAACGACGGCACTACCGATTGCACTATCGATAGTTTGTCGATAGTAGCACTATCGATAGTTTGTTTACACTATCGATAGTTTCCAAAAAACTATCGATACTATCGATAGTCAATTTACCGATAGTTCTGCATCACTACTGACAACCCGTGAAAGCATATTTTTTCTTGGAAAGCTGCGCCCCGCTACGGTGGTGTAGTGATAAGTTATGGCGCTCGACTGCTGACCCGAAGGTCGCGGGATCGAATCCCGGCCGCGGCAGCTGCATTTTCGATGGAGGCGAAAATGTGATTGTGACCCGTGTATTTAGATTTAGGTGCACGTTAAAGAACCCCAGAGGTTCAAAATTTCAGGAGCCCTTCACTACGGCGTCTCTCATAATCATATCGTGGTTTTGGGACGTTAAACCCCAGATATTATTATTGGAAAGCTGCTTCCCTGGAAATTTAGGAACGCAGAGCCATAGAGCACGCCATAGAGCACTCCTCAACTTAGGAGTAGATGAGTGAATACAACACATTTCTAGAGCCAGTCAGGAAAAGTCAACCTCAGGACACCTTTGGATATGAACCTTGGACTACCGGTGAGAAGGACAGCGGGGCAGTTACGGGGGGGGGGGGGGGGGTTGGTCGGCCTCAGGGGGGGGTTACAACCCCCGAACCCCCCCCCCCCCCGTCGGTGCGCCACTGAGTTGACGTGTCAGCTCAGTTCTTGCTCAAGGCGGCCATCTGGTAAGGGTCTTTTGTACGCGCAGTCAAAGCACGCTTGCTGAGATTTGGCCGAATAATTTGTTGTTAAATTTCTCCCACATGATTTTTCTTGACTCAGTTACTTGGTCTACAAACGCGTCTTGACGTTATAGGGTTAAAGTGACAACGAAACCTCGCTTTACATTGTAAAGGGTATATAGGTAATAGTGGACGCCTCGAAAGATTTGCTAATTACACTGTGCTTGTGGCGGTGCCTGCAATTCTATAGGCCGAAATATATGGTAGTGATGCCTTTTTGCGCTTTTCGTGATAATTAAGTGGCATGACTCGCGCCCCGGCAGCGTTATAAGCGGGATGAGCCAGCAAACGTAATATAATCGATTGGCAGGCATTGCCACAAAATGCGGCCGCCGTTAAGGCTGCCCGGTATGAACGTCATGGTAACTTTTAATCGTTTATGACGTCCCACCAGCTCAAGCCAAAATAGCATCAATGCTTCCGATAGCTGCCAAAAATGGTGATTAAAGTAGTTATATATAGTAGAGTAGACCCTAGAAGCTGTGGCTCATGCCCAGACTGGGGGATTGGCCAAGAACCGGTTAGTTTTATATAGTTCATAATGCATCCGACTTCATTTTCTCGCACGAGAAAATATCTTACAAAATACATAACGAGATTGAAGGCAATGTGCAGCATATTGTACAAGGGTCTTAACTTCGGCCGCTTTTTTTTTTTTTTGATACCTTCAGGTAGCACACGATAGCTTTTTATTGGTCATGCCTTCACCGGATCCTGCGCCATGGAGTCTACGTTCTACACCTGAAGTCTTCTGTCAAAAGAGCTTTTCACATATGCCGCTATTGCCATGAGTGGCGCTGGCTAACACTCCCACGACTCATAAGTCTTGTACAAGTACGCAAATAAGAACTCCCACGTCATAGGAGCCGCCACCATTGTGCAATTGGTATTACAGCGCACGCGTAATTCCGAGGTTGTGTGTAAACATCTTACGCTCTTCGCAATGTCTAGGCTCTCTATTTGTTTGCATTAGCCTAGCTTACAAGGCTTCCTTGTATATCATTTTACGCAGCCTGTTTGTTTAGCGATTTAATTTTATCTAGACATGACACCAAATAGCTGTTTCACTACTGCCATTATTATTTTTTTTTTCGTTCCAGCGAAATGGATGCAACATTGTCCATCTTCAATGCCGATACACAGTGCCTCCAACAACACCTACAAGAACTTGACAGCAGCGCAAGGTGTACACGGCGCCGTCCTTATACACGCATGACCGGCAAAGTGAAGAAGTCTAGCGACCGGAACGGCACTCCCTGTGACGTTTCCGTCTACACTGTCGCCGTTCCTATATATCTGCTTGCACCTTACGCTGCGCTGTACCGATCGACACTGGTGGTCTTTTGTCTACAGAGGAAGAGGAAAGCAAAGGAACGGAACGGCAAGGAGGTCAGCCTGACGCGCGTCTGGTTTGCTACCCTGCGCTGGGGGAACGGTATTAAGAGATTAAAAGAAAGAAAGGAGACGTAGAAAGGTGCTACCAGGGTGAAACGTGCACACCTGTCTGTTGCACACCTACAATTTATCACTAAGGCCGATCGGTTTGAAGAGCAGTATAGCAATGCCCGCGTGGCTTTGCTGGTCTGCAACGCGTAGGGCCTCGGTCTGAGGAACACGGTCCTACGAACACGTCTGTGCGAACATAAATAACGTAAAACACGGAAACAAAGGACGGGTAAGAACAAGCTTTGCACTCGAGCGACTGCCTTGACAATGGCAGTATTAGCGTCTCTCATAATCATATCGTGGTTTTGTGACGTTAAACCCCAGATATTATTATATTAATGCCAGTATTAGTCTTTACGACGCCTATGCGACCACCTAGTCCCTGAACGTGCTGCTGGTCATCGGCATTATGTAGCCACGGGTAGAAAGAGGAAGGTGCGAGGGTGAACTGCACACAGGTGGCAATATCGTTGTGTATAGAGATGAGCACTCAGAAATTCACCCGAAAATGACCGAGCAAGACCCGCATAAGCGACTTCAATGTACACACTTAACTATGGTGGTATTATACACGGAATGGAGCCCACGAAGATTCCACATCTTGATATTAGCGCTAAAGATACGCACACGTGAGAGACGACAGGACAAGCGCTCTTACGTGTTCGTCTCTTTAGCGCTGAAATCAAGATGTCGTCAAGTATTCCCCAACTCGCCCAGCAACAAATTCTTCTGAAGATGCAGCACTTTTTGCACGTGGAAACCTCTGCGGATAATGAAGTTCCGGTGGTCGCGTTCACAGAGCACTGCGTGGTGGCCATCACATAGTTTGATCACGGCGTTGTGCTCCGAATGAGGGGTGCACGGCTGCAGGAAGGTTTCGACGTGGACGTGGCAACGAAAAGCCGTATTGCATTTACTTGCTACGGCGAGGATAGATTAATGGTTTTCATTTATGATCGCGCCTTCTAACCAGTGACGGAAAAGTTGCTGCCAATTTAAAGTTAACGTAGAGAGACAATGAGCCAAGTTTGACCGGTTGCCAGCGCACGGATTAAGCGGACCCGGTAGGTAAACGTTAAAATGTCCCGATACCAATGCGAGAGAATGAGGTGGGCTCTGTACAGTAGGAAGTGCATCTGCAATAACACATTGCTTCGACACGACCAAGCGCTGCAACCTGTGAAGAATACCTCACCTCTGAAGGAATACAGACCTCGTGTCAGAAAGTACGTGTCGGCGTGAGAAATGACAGCAGTGAATGACATGTAGTGTATCAAAGTCGCTGTGTATCATAGCAAGTTCTTGTCGATTACAACATTACAAGTTGCTTGTGCATGGTCGTGCATCACAAGCTACAAGTTGGCTGTGCATGATTTTTTAGCATGCATTTGCGTGTTTACTGAGCGCTCTTCGTATGGAATCTGTAGCCTGTGAGCCGCTTCTGACACGCCACAGTCGAAGTGCGAATTGTTAATATTATGCCCCTTGCATGGTTAACTGGTTTGTCTGAAGTATTCTTGCGTCATTTTTGTAGTAGCTATGTCTCGAATGGCGCCATATTCTCGCTTTCATACCTGTGAGAAGTGTGGTCACGCGAAGTGAACTAAAAAAAAACATGTTTCATATACGTAGGCGCGCATGCATGACCGAACCGCCACTGGCACAAACTCCATTCCTGTACGGACACCCATTCCATTCGAGTGCAGATGCAGAATGGGACCGCTCTCCAGGTACCAAGTACATACAAGTACTGATGACCATACATGTGTTTGCTGCAGTGCCCGAATGCGAGATAAAATCTAGGACTGTATGAGCCTAAGGGACCATAAGAAGAAACCGTTGAAGCGCGAACTTTCGGCTTGTTCCACGCTCAGTAGATGAGGAGTGAAGACAAGGAACGCGTGGTAGAGAGGACGATGGACAAGCTGGTGCGACGCAACGTTTGAGACGAGAGATCTTGCGATTTTCACGCAAGATGTTGGGCTTACGGAGTGCCCTGAATGTAGCAAACAAATATATATAGGATGATGTAAGACATTGAATAAACATTTATTAAAATTTTAAGGGTGCTACCGTGTCCGGCATCTTTGCCGCAGTGTCGCACATGTCGTTGCCACATCCATTTGATTCATTTATATTCTACTTTTCCTCAATATCTGCGGAATGTCTAAAAATGTGAGCTTGTATTTGTTGGTGACGCCCTAGGTGGGCAGGCTTCCCGTACAAATGTTTGTTCATCCACTGAATCATATCACAGAACAAACGAAATCGACTTAGTTAGTACCACATGATAAGTTTATGCCTTGGGTCCCTGGTTAGTTACTTTTGTCGACGCTAATAGAGCTATAACAGCAGGCACACATGAGACGATAGAGTCTACGAAACTCGAGCGCGGTTATCGTAACGGAAACCGCCGTCGTAAGTGCACTACAGGTTGAAAATGCGAAGCAGTACTTTCTCAGATGACGCAGTTCAACTCGTTCCCTAAAATATGCGCCATCGTTCTTGAAATGTAGCTTACGAAACGACCGACACCAAAAGACAGGGCGTGCAAACACGTACACAAGAGAGAAGTCAAGGCACAACAAATGGAGTTTGTGGCGTCTTGACTTGTCTCTTGTGTCCGTGTTTGCACACACTGTCTTTTTAACATGAATGCCTGGCATCTAGCTCAGCTCTCTGCTATTCTAAGACCGACACCAATAACCGGTCTTCAGATGAAACTTCATGCGAAAGTAACTTGTCCTCATGCGTTAATTTTGCTCTGTACTTGACCACTGGCAATCAGACTTCATTTCGTAGAAGGATAACGAAATCGGAGGTGATGCGCTGACATATCTCTTTAATACGTGACTGGAATGTGTCTCGTTGTTCAGTTGAAAGAAAATAATTCATTTCAACTTCATTTTAATCACATATTCAGCCGGCCAATGGTAAAGAACACTCGCAAATAGAAGAATCCTGAATTCAACTCCGCATTCAGAACACAATATATTAATCTCTTAGTAAAAATACAAGGAGGTAGCATAATAAGGTGTAGACTGGTGTCCCATAGTCCAGACTGATTTTATTTGAAATAATCTAGATGAATATTGTTGAGACAAGCGAAATCACAGCGTGGCAGCCTATAATGAGATCTAATGCCACAAGTAACACAGTGACTCTCAAATCTTCACGGATATGAGTTATTTTTCGCATTAATCAAAACACAAGTCACAACTTGTGTATCACACAGCTTAGCTTTTTTTTCCTGCGGGTGCTTTCCGATTCCTCTTAGACTACCAAAGTCTACCATAGTGAACGGTACGTATTGTTGAACTGTATTATTGAAATATGTATTGTTTCAATTGTATTAACATCTTAATTTTTGAACTGGTTTACGCCAGAGATAAATCTATCGCGTAGACCCGCAAGGGTTGTTGTTGTTGTTGTTGTTGTCTTCTGTGCATGGCTCACACCCAATGCAGGGGATTGGCCGAGTAGAGGATGAATTTTACTAATATTAGCTTAAGAGTGTCGTTTGTAGGAGCTATTATTAGCTGATATAATGAATTAATGTTTCAATTATTGGTAATGAAATATTTAACATAGGCAGAATTTAGATAGATATTCTTTTAGACTGTCGAATGAATTCCTCAATGGCGAAGAAAACATCCCTGTGGCTGCATCCCAGAGTGGTGGCCCCAAAAGAAAGTATAACCGGCTCTGTACCTGATTGACAAGTGGTGCTGTCATACCTGAGCATGCGCAGATAGGTTTTTGTGTCTACCTTCTTTTCCGCCGCAGTGCACCATTGCAGTTGATAGACGGCCTTTGTGTTGTCTTGATTGACCTCTTGTCTTGCATCAGTGTTTGCATAATTAATCATAATTAATGTTACATTCTTTCATGACCGACTAGCGCAACCTTCTGTCGTTCTAACCATTAATAGCATTCAGACGTGAATATACCGTATATTCGTTGCAGCGATGGCGTAGTGGGTAGAACATCAGCTTCGCATGCAAGAGGTCCGTGGTTCGAATCCCGGTGCCGGACAATTCCCAACCGGATTAAAAAAAAAAAAAAAAAAAATCCGCGTGATGATGGAATTGTGTAAAAAGGCCTGGGGTGCAGCCTCACTGGCGACCACAGCCAGCAATGCACTCCCTCACCAGAGCAGGATTGGCCACCCTGGTGTAGTACTTGGCCACTACCTCCCACATGAATACACCAATTAACCCTCGGCCCTCAGTCCCCAGCGGCTGCGAAGCAACTGACCAAGGCGGCGGTCAGACCTGCGACGCAGCAGAGGGTGCTAAGAATCTCTGGGTCCGGACAGGCCGTCATTGGAATCTGAACTTGGCTACATATAACGCTAGAACTTTATCTAGTGAGGCGAGTCTAGCTGTACTATTCGAGGAATTAGAGGGTGTTAAATGGGATGTAATAGGGCTCAGTGAGGTTAGGAGGCCACAGGAGGCTTATACAGTGCTGAAGAACGGACACGTCCTATGCTATCGTGGCTTAGCTGACAGAAGAGAACTAGGAGTGGGGTTCCTTATTCATAAAAATATAGCTGGCAATATAGAGGAATACTATAGCATTAATGAGAGGGTGTTATGTATCGTGATTAAGTTTAATAAGAGGTACAGGATGAAGGTGATACAGGCCTATGCGCCTACATCCAGCCATGATGATCAACTGGTTGAACGCTTCTACGAAGACGTAGAATCAGCAATGAGTAAGGTAAAGACACAGTATACTGTACTGATGGGCGACTTTAATGCAAAAGTAGGCAAGAAGCAGGCTGGAGATCATGCGGTTGGGGAATATGGCATCGGCTCTAGAAATGCCAGAGGGGAGTTACTAGTAGAGTTCGCAGAACGCAATAATTTACGGATCTTGAACACCTTCTACAGAAAACGGACTACTCGTAAGTGGACGTGGAGGAGTCCTAATGGCGAAACTAAGAATGAAATAGACTTCATAATGTGCGACCACCCGGGCATTATACAGGATGTAGAAGTAGTTAACAAGATCCGATGCAGTGACCATAGAATGGTAAGATCTAGAATTCAACTAGACGTGAGGAAGGAACGGCAGAAACTGATACGCAAGAAGCCGATTAATGAACTAACTCTGCGAGGGAAAGTACAGGAATTCAGAGTTTCACTTCAGAATAGGTACGCGGCTTTAACCGAGGAAACCGACCTTAGCATTGACGCAATGAATGATAATCTGACTAGTATCATTAAGGAGTGTGCAGTGGAAGTCGGGGGTAGAGTCGTTAGACAGGACACTGGTAAGCTATCCCAAGAGACGAAAAACCTCATTAAGAAACGTCAAGCTATGAAAGCCTCAAAGGCAACAGACAAAATAGAGCTGGCGGAGCTTTCGAAGTTGATCAATAGGCGTAAAGTAGCCGACATAAGAAAGTATAATATGGAGAGAATTGAGCATGCTCTAAAGAACGGAAGAAGCCTCAAAGCTACGAAGACAAAACTGTGCATAGGCAAAAATCAGATGTATGCGTTAAGGGACAAGGATGGCAAGGTCACAACCAATATGGATAGAATAGTTGAGATAGCGGAAGAGTTCTACAGAGATCTGTACAGCAGCCGAGACAGTCAGGATGATAACGTAAGAAGCAGTAATATCCCAGAGGAATCTGACATCCCACCAGTATTAACAGGAGAAGTAAAGAAAGCCCTAAAGGGAATGCAAAGAGGCAAAGCCGCTGGTGAGGATCAGGTAACATCAGACTTGTTGAAAGACGGTGGAGAGATTATGTTAGAGAAACTGGCCACCCTGTATACGAAGTGTCTCTCGACAGGGAGGATACCAGAATCTTGGAAGAATGCCAACATCATCTTGATCCATAAGAAAGGGGACGTCAAGGACCTGAAAATTACAGGCCCATCAGCTTACTGTCCGTTGTCTACAAGCTATTCACAAAAGTAATTGCTAACAGAATTAATACGACATTAGAGTTTAATCAACCAAGGGACCAGGCAGGATTTCGTACAGGCTTCTCAACAATAGACCATATTCATACCATCAATCAGGTGATAGAGAAATGCGCGGAATACAACCAACCCCTATACATAGCCTTCATAGATTACGAGAAGGCATTTGATTCGGTGGAGACATCAGCAGTCATGCAAGCACTGCGGAATCAGGGCATCGACGAAGCCTATATAAACATAATGGAAGAAATCTACAGCGCATCCACAGCCACTATAGTCCTTCATAAAGAAAGCGACAGAATTCCAATAAAGAAGGGCGTACGGCAGGGAGACACGATCTCTCCAATGCTATTCACCGCGTGTTTACAGGAGGTTTTCAGGGCCCTAGATTGGGAAGAATTAGGGATAAGAGTTAATGGAGAGTATCTCAGTAACCTGCGCTTCGCTGATGACATTGCATTGATGAGTAACGCGGGAGACGAATTACAGCTCATGATTACTGAACTGGATACGGAAAGTAGAAGAGTAGGTCTGAAAATTAATATGCATAAAACTAAAGTAATGTGGAACAATCTTGGCAGAGAACAGCGCTTCGCGATAGGTGGCGAGACGCTGGAAGTTGTAAAGGAGTACGTCTACTTAGGACAGCTAGTAACCGCGGAGCCGAACCATGAGAGTGAAATAACTAGAAGAATAAGGATGGGATGGGGCTCATTCGGCAAGCATTATCAAATCATGAATAGTAGTCTACCACTATCTCTCAAGAGGAAGGTATATAACAGCTGCATCTTACCGGTACTTACCTACGGAGCAGAAACCTGGAGACTTACAAAGAGGGTTCAACTTAAATTGAGGACGACGCAGAGAGCGATGGAAAGGAAAATGATAGGTGTAACCTTAAGAGACAGGAAGAGAGCAGAGTGGGTCAGGGAACAAACGGGGGTTAAGGATATCATAGTTGAAATTAAGAGGAAGAAATGGATATGGGCCGGCCACGTAGCACGTCGGCAGGATAACCGGTGGTCATTAAGGGTAACTGACTGGATTCCAAGAGAGGGCAAACGCGTGAGGGGAAGACAGAAAATTAGGTGGGTAGATGAGATTAAGAAGTTTGCAGGTATAACGTGGCAACAGAAAGCACAGGACCGGGTGGATTGGCGGAACATGGGAGAGGCCTTTGCCTGCAGTGGGCGTAGACAGGCTGATGATGATACCGTATATTCATTTATGTGTCCTAATGCACAATATATCAATCTATCTTGGCGCACATGCCACCCATCACGAACGAGGATGCTATGGATACGTCTGAACTCGCGCCTCATAAATTGAACGGAATGAACCGGTAAATTTGTCTACGCTTGGTGACACTCAAAAGCGTCTACACTAGCTGGAAATCAGGGCCCGTTTTCCATAAAAACGTCTTATGCTAAAAATTGTCGCAAGAGAATATTTCAGCCAATCACGATGCGGAACATATCACTAGCGAAGCCGGCTGGCCAATGGGAAAACGTACCTAGGAAATAAAAGTTTTGTGAATTCGGTCCGTGTGTCTGTGCGTGCCCCTGCGTAATTGTTATTCCTTGTAGATTATGCCGTCGCTGACGCAACATCTCACGAGCCCGGCCTTTCCCTGACGTTCGCATTGTCATCGATCACTGCTTCGCTGCACTCCGCTACAGCCTATAACCCACAAGACGAAAGAAGAAAACAATTAAAACTTCGTGTCGAGCCACCACAAGCCAACGTACTCTTTCATTTCTTGCTACGAATCTGCATGCTTCTTATTTTAAGTTCGATTGCCACAGAAGACGCGATAGCCTGGTACCGATAGGGAGGACACTGTAGCTAAGATAAAGGCTTCCTAGCACTTGGAAATAACCTTTTCAGCCCTTGCTCCATTGACGGGTACCCCACTATCAGGCCCCTTACACGAAAGTTTGATAGACCGAAAGATAAGACGAAAGAAAAAAGCGCTGTCTATGGAAGATTTGGCCATTTCTGGTTCAATGTCGAACCGATCCAGAAAAGGAAAAAAGACTCATTCTTACACTCTATGGCTTCAGGAGCGAAGCCTAGCCAGTGCAACGCACTATCGATCTCTTTCCTCCTATCTTCGAACTTAAGTCAAGTGGTCGTTCCTTTACAATAAAATCATATCTTATTCCATTTTGCTCGTGTACTACTGACGTCTTGACCTGCAATCAGCTCTACCCTATTTCATGCTCTCGAGATGAATCAACGAAAAAAAAATATCTCTGTTTCATTATGCGAAAACTACCCACGAAATGAGAATATTAAACCGTGCCTGCCGCGTCCGCATTTCGCGTTTTCCTTTACAACCTTAGTAATGATATCTTGCACAATTCCGGCCTCTACGTACTGATTATAAAACATTTGTTCGTCCAGAAACCCTTCCTTATCCAAGTCGTGTTCACCCTCAGCGGTTCCTTCAAGGGTGTCTACGTGCATCCTACTGCGGGGGTGCGGCCGAATCGGGCGGTGCTCTTAGACATTGCAACCTAATGTCTCTTTCGTCTCCCGGCCAGGCATATTCTGCCTGGTCGGCTTCCCTTGCTAACAATGACTTGCCAATCGATCTTTTTTTGCGCAGTGGCCTGAACAGCGTTCCTGTGGCCCTGGTTCCAACCAATGGGGAATCCATTCGCATGAAAAACCCGAGAATAATTCAGGAAGAGCTCCGGAAGATAACTGATCATTTCCAACTGATCACCGAGGCGCGTCAGTTTGGACGTGGTGGCATTCTGTGCTGCTCGCTGGACCAGGCCTGCATCACAGGTCTTCTGAAATGCACAACGTTTGCCTCTCATCCGGTGAGCTGTTTCGTGCCGGCCCATTTGGCCTGTGTGAAGGGTCTAGTTCGTGGCGTGGACTCAAGCCTTACACCACTAGAGATACTAGAAATGTTTGCCGTAGCAGGAGCAGTGTCCGTATTCCGGTGCTCGCGTAACGTTGAGAACAAGAAGGTCCCTACAGAGTCGGTGATCGTGACATTTGCCGGCACGACTCGTCCGACCGAAATTAAAGCATGGCCTTTGATTTATCGTGTTGAAGCGCTATACCCTCGCCCACTTCAGTGTAGAAAATGCTGGAGGTACGGACATACCTTAAAGGGATGCAGATCGGAGGTGAGGTGCCGTACATGCGCTGAACAACACAATACTAATGATTGCTCAACCCAAGAAGTGAGATGTTGTTTATGTAGTGGACTTCACGCAGCTGATGATGAAGGTTGCCCTATGAGGACACAGGAGTTGCAACTCCTCGAGATAATTGAACAGAAACGATGCTCCCGGCGTGAGGCCCGATCTGTTCTTTCAGAGCGCTCACGTGGCTATGCCACCGCTGCCAACCGGGCCAATCAGACGCTCGACTCGTCGCTGACGGATATAATAGCATCAACGGTGGAAAGATCGATGACGAAGTTGATGGAAACTTTATTTGTGAGCCTACCGAATCATTGGCACAAGTAGTGAATACTCAATTGACACAAATCTTGCAGGGCGGTAATCGATATGCTGACAATCCTTTACTACCTTCTCCAGGAGAGATTACTGAGGTTTCATCTGAACCAGGCCCTTCGAAACCAAAGCCAAGCACGTCGCACACAGGCCGTAAACTAATTGTACCTACTGAACACGAGGTAGATTGGAGCTCTGACTCCGGATCCCATGATTCGATGTCGGAAAAAATGGACCTTGATTCAAGAAAAATGAAAAGACGTGCTTCCCCTGAAGCACAGGGGTCTTCACAGAACTCCAAAGCAAAGAGTAAGAAGTACCAGAAGGAACCTCATCAAAAAAGGATTTCTTGAAGGATAGCATTTTGGAGAAAGCAGTGAGTGCTGCTGGTATTTTACCAAAATAGGCAGTCTAAAAGTATTACAGTGGAATTGCCGTTCTATTTTTTCAGCAACTACCGACTTATTCCATCTTTGTGATCATTATTCCCCCGATGTTATTGCTTTACAAGAAACTTGGCTTTCAGAGGAAAAGTGCTTTAAAATTAAAATTACCGCACATTTAGATTAGACCGGCCTTCTCGCGGTGGCGGTTTGGCAATTTTTATATCCTCCAAAATTGCTCATAGAGCGAAAATTACATATCAGTTAATGACTTCAGATAGCGAGGTTCTAGCATTAGACATTACTATTCCGGATACCTCCCATTTTCGTTAATTAATTCATATTTTCCAGCGGGTGTTCAAAATTCTGCCGTTCTAGATACCGTAGTTTCAAATTGCCGCAAAGATATTATATTAGTGGGGGACTTCAATTCTCACCATATTTCGTGGGGTTTTAAAACTGACTTGAATGGGAAGCGTCTGTCGGATTGGGCTAATAAGAATAACTTGATGTGTATCAACACCAGAACTCCCACGTTTGTGTATAATCAGTCTTATTCTGTGCTTGACCTGACTTTTTCTAGTGTTAATTTGTCCATCTCAACATGGTCTGCTATTAATTCTGGCACAAGTAGCGACCATATGCCTATATTTTTTGAGATAGTATGCCCAGTAACTTCCATGATTCGACCATCGGTTACGCATGTAAATTTCAGTACATTTGGAAAATTACTACGAGCGGCTATATCTAACCGAGCAGATGATAGGGAACCAGACGCTATCAGATTAAGTGACATCCTAAAAGAATCGTTGAATAAGTCCAAATTCACTATACACAGCTCCAAAAGCGCTTCGACCAACCCTTGGTGGAATGCGGACTGTTCGCGGGCGTATAGACTAAGAAAAGCTGCATGGAAAAAATTACTTTTCAACCAGTGCCCTCGCAACTGAAGTGACTATATGTATGCCGCCGCGAGTTTTAAAAGAACCGTTGCCATTGCGAAGGACAAATTTGACAGTGAACGTTCTGAGTTTCTCTCAAAGACAGCAAACAGAAAAGCACTATTTCGCTTTCTGAGAACCAAGAAAGTTCTTCCAGTACTGAAAACCGTAGAATCTGTAGTATCAACACCAAGTGAACTGAAGTCCTTTCTCGAAGACATCGCTCAGGGCCTAGAGAGTCGCTTTACGACTGTTCTCTTATACCAACCCCAGACCCCTAAGAGGGGTGAGGATTTTGAGGAGGTCACAGCTGCTGAGCTAGTAAATGTGGTAAGAACGCTGCCTAATTCCGCTCCAGGTCCTGATGGTATCACGACGTCGGTAATAAAAGCAGTACATAAGATATACCCCCTTGGCCTACTCGAAATTGTGAATCACTCAATTAGAAATTCTTGGATCCCAGCTGATTGGAGAGTTGCAAAAGTTATTCCGTTATTAAAAAAGCAAGGCGCGGGGTTTACCTTAGATAATATCAGGCCTATAGCACTCACATCAAATCTAGTAAAACTCGTCGAGAGAATTTTACATAGCCGGGTAGATCGCTGGATGTCAAAAAAAACTGACACTGAGCCCATGTCAAATTGGATTCAGACGTGGTTGCTCCATTTGGTGTGCGCACGTGGATCTCGAAAGCAGAATTCAGCTTGCTCGATATCAGAAACAATATTCAGCTTTAGTAACCTTAGATATCACCAAAGCCTATGACAGTGTGGAGCATGTGAAACTGATAAATTCGCTTCAGAACTTAGGACTGCCAGAATACTTTGTGGCATGGGTCTATGCTTTCTTGAGGGATAGAGAATTTTATTGCTCGCAATCTGGTGTCAGTTCTTCAAAATATAAGCAAACGAGAGGCCTCCCGCAGGGTTCAGTGTTATCACCCTTATTATTTAATATTCTACTATGTTCTATTCCCATACAGCAGAACGTGCAGGTGTATGTGTATGCCGATGATATCGCATTTTTCGCTACGTCAGCAGACATTCACACTCTTTACCAAACCCTGCAGAAATATATGAATAGCCTGGAAACGTGGCTAGAGGGTATTAATTTATCGCTAAATATTAATAAAAGTGCAATTGTTGTTTTCGCACAAAATGTACCAGTGCAAATTTCATTACTTTACCGACAAGCCGTGATACCTCAGGTCGAGTCAATTAGGTATTTAGGAGTAACCTATACCGACAAACTTGACTGGAGACCCCATATAGAAAACATGGCTACTAAGGGAGCACGCGCAGTAGGGATGCTGCGTAGGCTCAGCAATAAACGTGCCGGTTTGCGCAGAGACGTGCTCGTCATGATTTATTGCATGTACATTCGACCAATTCTAGAATTCGGCTGCGTTTTGTTTTCTGGCTCTCCGGCTTATAAAGTTCGACCATTGGTTTTGTTAGAACGTGAATCATTACGATTATGTCTGGGGCTACCAAAATTTGTTGCAAACAATATTCTATACGAAGAATCACGCCTGCCGTCTCTTATCAAAAGATTTCATATTTTAACAGTACGTACATTCCTAAAAATCTATGCTTCTCCACAGAGGAGGTCACAGTATGTCTTCATTAACCAGCAAGCCTCATTTTTTAACCACCAATGGTCTAGATTACGTTGCCCCCAGGTCATTTTTACACAGAGACATTTGGACCCATTAAAAGTTCACCTCTGGGAAGTACAGATACTCAGCACTGTAGAAACAATTAGGATTGAATTTGATGATATATATCCCAAGAATGCGAAAAATTTACCATATAAATATCTAAATTGCATTTTGGAAGATCATCTGGCCACTTTAGAAACTAACACTGTGATAGCGACTGATGCGTCCGTTTGTGAAGAGAAGGCAGGTGTGGGAATTGTATCATTCTCTCTAGACTGGTCATTCTCGATTCGGTTACCGGACTTCACCCCTATTTACCAGGCTGAATTGCTGGCAATAGTCCTAGCATTGAGTAAATTGCCCCAGTGTCTATCAGCAGTGGTTGTACTAACAGACTGCCTCTCTGTCTGTTCTGCGTTAAGTGCACCTAATTTATCGAGTACCATACAGACGTTCTATTCGATGATTCCCAGGCATGTACGGCTGGTTCGATTAGTGTGGGTACCAGGCCATAGAGGGCTAGCACTCAATGAATATGCGGATGCACTGGCAATATCATCCCATGATGGCCCTATTTTGTCTGTATTGCCCACGTCAGCGTATGTCACAGCAGCGAGATTTGAAAAGCGTACCACGGCCAATAACTTCGATAAATCTCCTTTGTTTTCATCAGATTTCCCACAGCTAAAGTTTCTTGGAAGAGCAGATGGTGTTCATCTAGGAAGGAAGAAATACAAATTACAAGGCTACGCTGCCGAGTCCCACCACTGAACTTTTATCTTCACAGGTCGGGTCTGGCTCAGTCACCGTTATGCCTCCACTGTAATGAGAGGGAATCTCTGGAGCACTTCTTTTTGACGTGCCGAAGATTTAAAACACAAAGAAAAAGACTACTAGAAGAACCCCTGCGGAAGTTGGGCTTGAATTTGTCACTTCCGGTGATTCTTTCATTTGGGGCAACCATATTTGGTTTTAGCCACAGGAGCGTTTTCAACGCTGTCTCTAATTTTTTACGAGAATCCAAAAGAATTGAATGTTGAGTGTAGCCTCAGTTGTCTTATATGCAACTGTATATATATATATATATTTTTTTTTATTGTTCTTGTTGTTTCTATATAGGCGTTTTTTTTTTCTTTTTTATCTTCTTTAAATCTTGCGAGTTTATATGTAAAGGCTAAACATTTCATTTCAGCTTTTTCCTTCACGAAGTGAATTAGTTTCCTAAGCAAAGCACCGTCCGCTTCATGGCCTATCCCCCGCAGTGGGTTGAGCCAAAGTACTGAGGAACCAACCAACCAACCAATCTGCACGAAGAAGACGAAAATGCACAGCAAAGAACAGTGCCGTTCGCTTTTCTTTCGCGAATTCTAACTCTCTCGGTTAGGGTTGGACCTTAGCGACTTGAACGCTGATTTGTGCGGCGTTGCTGCGCTGTGACTGAAAATAAAATTTAATAAATTCGGTACGATGGCTTCTTCTATATCTCAACCCGCGCTCTGCGTGCGCGTGAACTTCTTCTCTTCCACCGTGGGCTGATCAGAAGCGTTGCCCGGCCCCGTTGCAACCAGTTCAAGCTTCACCATGGAGCGCCGCTCGGCTTAGTACGTGAGTTTGCGTTCCCACCCTTTTCTCCGTTAGCGATTCCTCGCGGAATTGACAGCTTCCCCGTAACTTCCCTGCGAGCAGATTTCGTGGCCAGGAGCTGAAATAAGCTGGCTTAGCATTTCCGCGGCGTTGCCCAGCATTCTTTGAAGCACGGCGACGAAACTTCAAACGTATAGGAATTGTGTTATCTGGATTCAGGGCCGGCGTTTTGTAGCGATACCTTCTTGTGGTTTTCGCACCTTGGCCTGTGGTCAGAGTGACGGTCCACCCAGGTTATTAACATGATTAGCCGGCCGTGAGCGGCGGATGATTAGGCTACCCTATAGAATAAATGATAAGGCATCCCTACAAAGTTCCCAGGAGTGTGGGTGGTGGCAGGATTTTCTCCAATAGAGGGGTAGCTGTACAATCGAAGAAGTCCTTCAGAACCTCTCTAATTGTAGCGCAGTGTTATACAGGTCGGCCGTCCCTCCGATCTTCCTGCACAGCCCTCCGTCACTCACGGTTGATGAGTTATGTCGGTCCCTTACTGTACACTCTTAATCAGGTCCCGCTTAATGTTCCACTTAAAGGTCTCGCTTAGCCAGGAAACCGGGCATTTTTCGGTTTCCTGGCTATAGCCAGCATTTAACCAGGACCTGATTAAGAGTGTAGCACACACGCCCGACTTCCGTCATATATCTCTGGCTATTTGTGAAGACGTTCTTTCGCACACCACATGGCAAACACTTTTCCTGAAACGCTCCGGCGAGGCAAGCAAGCACTCCTCGTGCGTGTTGATGCATCCGCAATCGGCGAACAGGGACGATCAGGACATACCAGCTGAGTTACTTGTGGGATGAAATGTACCGCGAGGCAGACGGCGTGCGAGCAGGCTGGCTCACTCAATTCGCGCGTGAATTTAATTTCCGCACATAGTTGTTTTGTTTTGTTTTTTCTCTGCGTACGAGCCGTGCCGCTGGCTTGTCGCCTTCACAGTTGAATCATAACTCGCTGTCACTATTGACCCTTGCTACAATTATTCCGACGAACCCACGCCGCGTGAGAA
>NC_051178.1:164083090-164246951 GCF_013339695.2 Rhipicephalus sanguineus | reverse complement strand
TTGCTATTCGATTCGATTCGCACTGAAATTTTACTATTCGAACTATTCGAACTTGCCAAAGACAAATGCAGGCAACGTCCGGTTGAAAGTGACCCCTTCAGATTTTCAATATGCTTCACCTCATTACACTCTCGTATTGCGGCAAAGCTGCCTTTCAAGCTCCGTTACGGTCGAACTTGGGCAAGAGACAGTCAACGTCTGATTGAAAGTGGTCCCTAGATTTTCAATATGTTTCACCTCCTCACACCCCCGTATTGCGGCAAAGCTGCCTTTCAAGGTCCGTTACGGTCGAACTTAGCCAAGAGACGGTCAACGTCCGATTGGAAGTGGTCCTTAGATTTTTAATATGCTTCACCTCACTACACCCCCGTAGTGCGGCAAAGCTGCCTTTCAAGCTCCGCTACGGTCGCAAATGTATTAACTCAAGAAAACGCTGGTTCCAATATGGAGATGAAAGATGTGGCAGAGTTGGGGGCTCAATTAATGCTGTTTTGGACCTGAAATTTAGGCAGGAAATCCGAAAAATCGGACGCCGAAGCTTTTTAGCATCCAAAATTTCAGATGTTCTTATATATCGACGTCTACGAGGCAGATTTGGAACTCCAGACTTGAAGAGAGCACACCCTTGTCTGCCACATCAGTTGGCCTTCCACAGAAGTTGAAAGAGAAGGAGAGGCTGAGGAAATGGCATCTCTGCCTATCACGTGTAAAGTGTCGTCGGCAACACTTTGGTTGCACCAAATCATGTACATAAATAGAATTCGGCCTCTACAATGCCTCATTCTTGATAAGAAAGACAACTATGAAATATGACCCCACCAGCGCTTCATCAACCTAGCGAAAAGAAACACTTTCATGTTGCTATCTCACAAGAACATACTTAGGGATTCTCTGCAACTTTTTCTGTAATTTCACTTCGAATTATTCGAAAAATGTTTGAGAAATATTCGAAAATTATTCGAAATTATTCGATTCGATTCGCACTCAATCTTTATTATTCGAATTCGCTTCGCACCCAAAATTTTGCTATTCGCACAGCTCTAATTTTAACACCACTCTTGCACCCTTCCTGTGTTCTTCAGGTGATGGTGGTGGGGAGGGTTCTGTTCCCACTAACAACGAAGAAGAGAAAGACGAGCTGGAGGAGTTCCTACCCAAGATGGACGAAAAGGTTTTGGCAAAGCAGCTCAGCCTGTCTCTCGAGTCTGACACGAGGTCGAGCACGCTCAGCGACACATCACTTCTGCCTCAAGAACTTGCCACCACACCACCTCTTGATTCCCTGGGTTGGTGTCTTATCCTTCACTAACGCCTTCCATGCTATGTATGAGCAGAGTTTGTCCTTGTTTCTGGTGAAAGTGGCCTAATAGAAGTTTGGCATGTCAACAGTACTTTTTATTTTATAACAGCATTGAGCTACAGAAAATGTCGCTAAAAAAATTTTTGAAGTCAGCTACACAGAAGTGAAAGATTTTGCAATGCAGTGTCAATGTGTTGCTCCTATGCTAATCGCATTAACGTCAATACTTATGCAGCTGTGGCGAAAGCACGTAAATGTAGCAAACAAGAAGCCAGGCCTCTATGCATCGCTTCACATGTAGAAGTTTGCTTTGATGAATGACCACACTGTCACCCCACGTAGCAGAGATATTCGCTTAGGTGCTCCAAAATATTTTGTGCACAAGTGTTCCTTTGTGTGACATTATTGTTGCTGGGACTTGGGACAACTAGTATACCATACTCCGTTTCACACATCAGGTGCAACGATGTGGAAGCTATGCAAGAAGTCCGGCCAGCAAAATGTGTAAATCCACGTGTCTTCTGCTTGGCCTCCGCGATCAGTTCCGGCTGCGCGCTGCCAGTGCTAATCGCGGAGGCCATGACACAAAAAAAGAAAGAGACGCTGAGCGATCCAGAACAAACTATCGACAACAGTGTAAATAATGGGGTTCGTTTATTTCTTGGACACATATCACCTTCTTTTATTACACGGCCCATGAACGAAAACAAACCACATTACGGGTGGTAAATTCACTGTACTATTAAATTCACTGTACTGGTAAATTCACTGTACATCTACAGCAAGAAGTCTCGCTAGCTTCCGTAGCGTTGCACCTGATGTATGAAACGGAGTACAGTCGAATGCCGCTTCAACGAAATTTCCGGTACAATGAAGAATTCTCGGTTCCCCGTCAACAGTCCATAGTACAGTCAAATCTCGTTACAACGAACACCACATTAACGAACATTTCAAATTAACGAACTTTTAAGAAATCCCGTGCCGACTGCTTATAGTTTCAATGTAAAAATATTTCACAACTACGAACTTCAGAATAACGAACATTTCAGAATAACGATCGTTATTTAATTCCCGTGTAATCTTAACAACACCTCAGTACTACGAACTTATATCCCGAAATGCGAGGATTCTTAGATTTCAGTGTATCGGTCATGGCAGTCGGAGCTGTAAGGTAGCAGACGACGCAGCGCGAAGAGCGGACGCCCTCCCGCTAAAACCTTAGATGGCACGGGAGGAGAAAGACGCGGGCGGAGAACTTTTTTTTTCCCTTCGTTGCGGAGGCGACAACGCATCAGGTTTTGTAAAGGCCCAACCGCATGCATAGCACGCGAATTTCGAGCGAAGGCGACTGCGACAAACGGGCTCCGTCGCGCTGCTCGATTGAAAACTATTGCGCGCACGCAGGCAAATTACGAAAAAGAATTACAGAGTAGATGAATGACAACTTGCCAAATTTATTATTGTCTTGTTTGAGATAAAGATGCCATAAAAGCGTTTCGGGACTTCCTTTTTTCGCAATCTTATGTTTAACCGCGGCAGTAGTATCTGCTGTGATCCCATGGGGCGCCCGGAAGCGTACGCTGCCTACGCTACGTCGCACTTTGCAAACTGCGTTATGTTGGGGTTAGTCCACGAGGCACATCTCCACAACGTTTCCTCTTGCTGTCATAGAACGTTTAAGAAAAGCCGCAGCGCCTCACATCGTTGCTTCGCAGGGAGAAGGGCTACCTCACACAACGACGATGTTGACATTGCAGCAAGCTACCACCAATGCAGCAAGCTACCACCGAAACATAAAAACGAACCATCGATCATAAATAACGACAAAATACGGCCGCTGCCTCGCTCTCCGCGTGAGATGGGGCTGTAAATAAGGTAGTCTATAACTTGCATTCCCTGAAGTACACGCCGATTGGAAGCATCACGAGCAAATTGCAACAGAAGCAAGGGTAGAAGATGCTGCCATGTTGTTGGATATCGTCATGCTCACTTCCGGGCGACAAGCGATGTTTTCTGGCTTTCCAGAAACCTGGGATGCTATCGCGGAACGATTCTATTTCAGATTGCAATGCCTTTCGTGCTTTTCGCGCTTGGCCAGTGGTCAGAACGACGGTCCGTCCGCGTTATCAGCGCGATCAGCCAGCCGTGTGGAATCGGAAATAGCATCGTTTCGCGATTACACCCCTGCGACAAGCGACGGCGATGGATGGCCCTAGAGTTACTGTATATGCTACCTAAAGGTAGCATATACAGTAACTCTAGATGGCCCTCCGCGACAGCAAATCCTGTCGGCCGTCGCTCAAAACTCGCGTGCATGCAGTTGGGCATTAAAGGATTGCAGCGATGACATGGACGACGATGTCACGGTAGCACCCGAAGATCGCGACGAGTCTGTGTCGGCCACAGATGCGTTGGACTACTTGAGGAAACTCCGCATATTCATAGAAAAAAGCGGAACAGCGACTGAAGCGGCGGATAAAAATGCGGACGGTCTAGAATCGTTCGTGACGCAGAGTTTGTGCTGCACCCGTCAAAAAAACGATCACGGACTATTTCAAATAAACGTGCCTTGTCTGACGTTCACGTGTGCATTGTTGTGAGAAACGAGTTCAAGGACGTACCGTTGCAAAGGTAGGACGTTTGCGTTACTGAAATTCTATTGTTATGGTAAATTTTTGGGCTTTCATTATAACGACCTTTCAGAATAACGAACATTTTTCCGCGGTCCCCTGAAGTTCGTTATACCGAGATTTCACTGTAGTCAATGCATAAATATGCTTGCCACAATGAACACTTTTTCTGCTGCTGTTCCGCTTCAACGAAATTTGACAATGCAATTCCGGGCACAAAAATTTGATTTGCCGTGCAATAAACACAATCTCGAACATTTTGGTGCATTTTAAAACATAAAAATACGTCTACAAAGTCTAAATTGCGTGTTGGCATCACCAGAAACAGCTGCTGTTCACTGAACATGGGGGCCGCCATTGCTTGATAGCGACGGCGATCAGACTGCCCTGCTTTCTCAACTGGCTTGAGTTGCTTCTTAGTCACAGACAATCCGAAGCCAAAGCTCAGTTGTCCTGCCCACGCTGGCGTGCAATCGCGGAACGGTTCCTTTTCCGATACCTTTCTGTTTCCAATACGTTTCGTGCTTTTCGCACTTGGCCAGTGGTCAGAGCGACGGTACATTCGCGTATCAATGCGAGCAGCCCTGGGGTGCAATCGCAGAACGATGCCTTTTTCAGTGCCAATGCTTTTCGCGCTTGGCCAGTGCGACCGGTGGTCGGAGCAACAATTCGTCCTCGTTATCAACGTGATCAGTCAGCCGCGAGTGAAGGATGATAATAATAGCATAGAATAAGGTGTAAGTCATCGCTCTGCGATAGCACGCCTGCATCTCGGCGTTGTTGGATACCTTGTCGGCGAATAGCTAGTGTTAGCGTACTAGTGCAACTGTGCAGTTTGTGTTGCACGCCCGTGCCTCTGTTTGGTTTGTTCACGGAAGCCGTTGTTTCGGCGTTCTTTTCAACCTGGCGTCGCTATGCGTATATGAGAATCGCGTCATGACGCTGCTGGGGAAACAAAGGAAGCAGCCGACACTTTTTGAATTTTGGATATAAAAGTTTCTCTGTTCTACTAGCTCAGGTCAGCTATATTTTTTTCGATTTCACTACAACGAAATGCTCGCTTCAACGAAGTTTTCCCGAGCACCGTCAATTTCGTTGTAGCGGGGTTTGACTGTATAGTGTGTCCCTTCTTTGCCTCAGTCCTCGTTCATTTCGCACTGAACCATTCAACATGTTTAACCACATCCCACTCGCCCAAATGTCAGTTCTTCTGTAGCAAACTCTAATTTTCAAGCAACAGGTAAAGTTTCGACTCCGTTCATTGCAGATGAAGAGGCTCACTTCTACGAAGGTATGGGCAGCCTTCCAGACTATGACGAAGAGACAGACCTGGACAGCTTTCTGCCCGACGCAACGACCATGCCATCGCTGAGTGAAGTGTGCGACTCCGATGAATTCCTTCCCCCTGTGGCCTCTGCGTTGTCAGCGCCCATGCATTTTTCAAGCTCACACTTCAAGATGGACAGCTCCGACTCTGAGGGCGACGACACACTCGTCAAAGCACTAACCTCATCGCGGCGGCCCGCCCGACAGCCCGAGGCATCCAAGTCACGCCCACTCGCCGTTGGTCCTCGCACCTCCCGACACAGCTCCCAAGGTAGTGACATTGACATTGAAGAATACGAGGTGGTGGATGAGCAGGAGCTTCCACATTTGTGATAATAAACCCACTCACTGCGCGCGCGTGTGTGCACCCTCTGTGATGCTCCGTGCATGCCATGGAGGGGTGGCTTCTTTCTCTTTTCTTTTCACGACTGTTCACCTGATTGCTTTGTACATTATTTTCTTGCCTTTTCTTTGTGTTTCTTTTTCTCAACACCTTGTATTCCTAGCTCATAGTCTTCAGTGCAAGCCCTTTTGTTTTGCTTGTAAACAAGTGCATGGCAGCTGTACTGTGTTATTAGTGCTCTGGTCCGATTGCATGTTACAGCAGCTGCAGCAAGCATGAGTTGCCGTTGAATGCTGGCAGCGTCAGCCTTTGTACCTGCATCGAGCTGATAACCGGGGACATTTGTCTCCAGAGCTCACCTTGACAATATTTTCTGAACATCTCTACAAAGCAATCTGCATGCAGCTGTCAACCTGATAGCAAAATCAAAATTTAAGGTAAGGAGAAACTTCTCTTTATTTTTTTTTATACTATGTGTCAGTTATGACTCTATGCATACTTTTGGCCCCAAGCAATTGGAGTTTGTTTTGAGATTTCAGCTTTTGTACATCTGCCCGAGAGGCACTGTGGGTTCATCTTGCTTTCTATTAATTGGCATTATTACGACTTACTGAGAAATCCTTGAGAGCTTTTGAGGTGACACACTTCATCGGTCTTTTAATAGTACCTGTACATATAAGCAAGCATCATCATGTGGTTTCACTGGATTGCAACATAGCACACACGTTCTGGGTAGCCACCCTAACCTCATTGCTGAAGCGATGCAGTATCGCTGCTTAAATGTGTCATGAAATCCATGTGCTCCCTTCTCGATAACACCAATTTCATGATTCCAGTCACTTGGAGTACAGTCGAACCCGGGTATATCGAACTCGCCAAAAAACGTTTATTAGTTCGATATATGGCATAATTCGATATAGGCCCGCTATAGAATGTGATGACACAAAGGCACATACCTATAAGAAAAGTACTCCCTACTCTGGAACAAAATAGTCCTGGATTTTCTTCTGTTTCAACGACTTCGCTGCCTGCGACAGCACGCACGCCTCCACGTTGTCCAACGAGTCGGAGCAGCCTTCCATATTCACGCAATAGCGCCGGACCAACGCAAGTGCACTAATCACTTCGGAGGATGTAGGCAACGGGCCATCGTCAATTTCCTTATTGCTGTCGCTTTGGCTCGTGGTCGGCACGACGTCTGCAACGTAGTCCTCATCTTGTAGCTGGCCCATGATGGCGACATCATCGTCCGCACTGACGAACTCGTCGAATGTCGATCCGTACGTGGCGGCGACGTCAGACTTCTCACCGCGCTCGACTCGATTTATGATTTCGAGTTTCGCGGCGAACGGCAAAGTCTGCCTCTTTGCAGAAGCCATGATGACAGCGCGCCAAGAAAGTTCACAGAGCGCTAACAGGCAACACCACCAGCACGGACCACGCTGAATGAGGACTCGAAGAAAAGAGCCAGCAGCAGGCACGCAAGCATAAAGAAAAAATGGCGCTCCCCTGTACCGCCTCCGCGCCTCGGAGAAAGCACGACGGCCTCTGATTGGCTGTAAGCGCTGCAAGCAGGCCAGGATCATTTTTTGTAGGGGGGTGTTCGCCTATGCACAGCTGGGTCTAAACCACTTTTTTAGGGTGGCGCCGGCAGTTTTCCCCGCCACCGCGAGGGAAAGCCAACTTGCTGGGGCACTTTTGAGGCACATGGAGTTTGATATATCGGTTGTCGTTGCTGTTTTCGTTCAATGTAACAGTAACTTTTGCTATATATTCTCAATGTAAATATACTGTGTTTAGAAACTGTTCGATATACGGGATAATATGGTATAAACAGGGTTCGATATAGTCGGGCTTGACTGTATGCAACTCTAGAGTGTGACAGTTTTAATGGTACAATAGTTGGGGCTATGCAGTTGGATAAGGTCTTGTGACCTTGAAGCGTAGTACACTGAATGTTGAGAAACTCCCCATGTCATAGACGAGATGAAAATTTTTGTGTGCAGCACGTTCTTTTCTGTTGTAGTCCCACATCAATTGTTGCAGTCGGTATATTATAAGCATGCTCAGTCACTATAGGTAAAAGAAATTTTCTTAATGTTTATTTAGTACTGTTAGAGTGTGTCTGCTGAACAAGAAGGAATGCACTGTATGGCACTGTTTGCTGCATATATGCAACACATGTATGTATTGATGGTTCTTGTGTGCATGGAAATTGTACTAACGTTTCCCTGAAGCCCCTTGATTTACGTGTCTGTTTGTGTTTCAATGGAGCATGAGCATGATTCACTACTTGCATGTAAACGGTGCCTTCACGATTCGTTTTTTTTTATTGGCAAGTTAGGAGCACCACTACAAGTGGTTTTATCAGGGAGTGGCACTCATCAGTGCCGTTCTGCCCAATGTCAGAGAACCTTTTTTGTGCTTGTGTGTATGTCCATATTGAGATTAAGATCAGTGATGTGCGTTCTTGCTGTCTCTTTAGACCACACATGTGTGCAGAGTTTATACCAGAAAGTGGGACTCCCGTCACGTATGCAAGTTTTCCCACTTTTTTTTTTTTTTTTGTCACATTAGTATTCATGAGAGAACAGCTTTCGCACTACAAGAAACTTTAGAAGAAAGCGTAGATGTCAGCAGCAGATGATTAGTTTAATTATAGAGTGAAGAAGGGTCACATATTGAACATGTCACCACTTAGCAGACACCCAATTATGTACACATGTAATGCGGTATTTTGAGGCCTAGAAACCTGAAGATTAGAGCACATGGCATAGCCATAGTCATTTCAACATTTGTCTAGTATTTGTGTTCCTTCATTTTTGGTCAGCATCTTTGAACCATAGCTGTCTTGTCATAACACCCTCCTCCCCCCCTTTCTTTTTTTTCAACAGGGAAAGAGGTACATATAGCTTCGTGTTCGCAACAGTAAATTATTCTGATTTCATGTTAGCTGTTTTACCAGAGTAATGTTGTGGTTCCTCACGCTATATTCTTTGTTTCTTTTTGGAAAGCTTTACTAGTACGGTGCATTTGTTGGCATCAATGCCACTTCGCCACATTTATAAGTGAGAACGCTGTAGCCCTAAGGCAACCACACTACACACATCCCAGGGTAACTTTCAACAAGCTAGAGCTGCTATGTTTTGTTATTGTTGTTTACTTTTCTTGAGTTTTTAGCACTGAGAGCTGTGATTTTATATTTTATATGTGTAACCCATCATGCTAGCCAGCACCTGACCTTTCATAGAAGGTTGTTGGGAATCGGTGGCAGCAAGTTATTGTTTGCAACAATTTGTTTTACGAATGCTTGCGGTATCACTACTAGCTTGTTTTCGCTTCGAGGTTAATACTGTCAGGACTTGCAGGTTGTGGCTTTTTTTTTTTTTAGAGCTAAGTTGTTCACGCTTACTGTGTGCATTTCATCACGCCATCACACACACCTTTGAAAAAAAAAAAAAACATTTCAGTACAGCTCACACTGTAACCAGTTTATTTAGGTGCCATGGCAGTATTACTTTCACAGAGTCGAGACATATAGAACATTCTGCAGAAGCTTTTCTGCCTTGCATTCAAAATTCAAAGTGGTTAATACAAATGTGGCTTTAAGAATGCCAATCATTTAACAGCCCATGAGTTTCGTCTTCAACTTTGTAAGTGTTGTGAACAAACGTTTTGATAACACACATATTGATGTATGGCTGCCTACATTTCTGTCTGGAGCGCTTGAGGGGCTAGACATTCAAAACGAAACGTATGCTTCACTTTACAATCAAGGTAGACTAGAATGCAAGGCAGAAAAAGCTTGCAGAGCCTCATCATCTATGCCTGTGTGCTCGGTGGCACTGACAGCAAATGCCTGCAAATTTGAGTCGTTTTCTTTAATCCCCTGCATGATCTATGGAATGCAAAATACTTCAACAACCTGTCACAACAAAAATTGAATTCAGTTACAGTCACATTCCGTTTTAATGTTTCTTTTCCAGATATTTTGCTTTTGGTAACACCCCCCCCAAAAAAAACATGATCTCTGTTTAGAAATCTAGTTTTGTAATTGCACACGTATCATGACAAACAAATGTTTTGCAAAAAGAACACTTGAACACAGTCTGACTCTCAGTTCCTGTAGTTGCTTTTCGAATATGTATAGGTGAAGTGAAGGTCACATGGATGTTAGTCGAAAAGGTTTGTGATGCATTTCGTGTGAGTGCTGTCATATTGCTGTTTGCTGTGTAGCTGTAACGTGGGCATTTGTATTCTGCTGTCTTTTTCAAAGTGTCACAAAGTGAAAACGTTCCTTCGTGCACGAGAACTGGCGATGTGCGTCGGGACCTTCAATAACCCAAAGAACAGATTGTGTGAGTTGCCTTGATACCATATTTTTTTCTGTACATTTTCTCCTCCCCCACCTCCTCACCCTCCCCCGCCCCCGCCTTTTTTTTTCCCCTGCATTTCTATTGTACTAATGACAATTAGCACATAAACATGTTGCACCTTGTCTTAGTAAGAATGTGCTAGTGATCGCTGTCATTTACATCTTGTCTGTGGTTGTACTTTTATGCACTTGTTGTGATGAGTTTCTTTACCAACCTCAAAACTGCACAGTCACTGTTTTTTATTTTTATCACACCCGTATGCTAGTCGCAACTTGGGCCTGCATGTGCACTTGCACATGGTAAAGTGTCACAGTAGACCTGCCATGTTTTTTAGCTGAATCAAAATTTTTTTTGCTGCGAAATTACTCCCTCTTTGTCCTCTGTCAATCAAGAATCTCATATTCGACTCTCTTGTGCAATAGCCCCCACAAAGCCCTCCTGGTCGAAGTGTAGCAAGCAACCAGCACCACCTGCAGGATTCTTGGAAAAAAATTTTGGCCCTCCTACAGTTTTGGTGCAGGATTCGGTTGCAGTATCCATCAATGTGTGGATGTTTTGTAAGATTACGGCAAACCAGGCATCGTAGTGATACCAGCACAGACCTATATTTGAGTGCCTTGTACATAAGTGAACAATAAAAAGAAGTATTTCAAAATTTGTTTTTTACGTTGCAGCCTCAGTAGTGCCTTATATCAGATTTTAAGTTTATGCTTTATGAACACACATTTCTTCCCTCTCTGGATTTAAGAAAGTTTTGTGCTTTTGAAAGTGGTTCTTGCCACTTCATTGTTTGGCATCAGGTGATTAGAATAAGAACCACTAGTGCATACTACAGATGGAATACTATATTGTTGAAGTTCCCGCAGTGCCTCTGGTATATCTCTATAAATGCGATATCGAGAATGCGTCACATATTTTTAAGCAAAGGTTCTGACAAGAACCTGGATTGGATTCCAAATTATCCATTAAAAAGTGGTTTGAAGAATAAGAATGATGCTGTTGAATGAGCACACAGCCACTGAAAATATTTTATAGGCATCCTGAACTGCTCCACGAGTTGTGTGAATATACACGTATTCTGTAGGTAGAGCACACATTTGTGAATTTCTCGGCCAAGTTTTGCAGTTGTCTCTCAACACAACTCGTCGTAACATCTCTTTTTTGAAGACTGGGTTCTCCACACTACTTTTGGAACACCAGATCAATACTCGGCAGACATTGTCTGGCAGTGGCCAAAGGACACTGGCCGTTGGCACCATGTGATAGCATATTATAGTTTCATACTGCTGTATGGGTGATGGTTCTTTTCAGCACAAGCTGCTTGCATGCGCGTATCATCATTTAGATCTGTCAAGGAAGCAACTGTTCGTGCTTTTGGGCAGCCTTGCCAGAAGCTTATCCTGACCACGATTACCATAAGTGTGCCAAAGAGAGAAAGAAAATACCTTCTCCTTAGTACGCAAGCTTTTTTTTTGTTTACGTCAACGAAAGCAAAATAGAAATGTGGGGCTCTTATGCCTGAACACTACAGTTTGATTGAGGTACGCTGTAACAAGGGGCTTCTGATTGAACCATTTGAGGTTCTTCGGAGTGCTCTTTAATTGAAGTGCACAGTTTAGGTACAAGTTTTTCCATCCCTCCCAGAGTGCTGCTGCTACGGGGGTGGGGTCAAACCAGTGTGCTCGAGTACAGTAGTGTAATGCATTGGCACGGAGCCACCATGGCAAGTGACTGCTAACACCCTTTGGAATTTGTAATTCTCTGTTGCCACTGCTTGAAATGTGTACAAAAGACTAAAGGGAACCGACAACCTATCTTTAGGGTACCTGTTTTCTTTAGCCCAATAGAAAGCTTACCAGTCAGGGTGTCTAATCACGGAATGGTAACGCAGAGAACGCCGTGAAATATTTATAGTCAAAATTTTCTATCTGCAAACAGTGGGAGGTGAGTGCGAGAGCAGTTTCGTGATCGTGCGCGGCAGTTTGCTGCACATGCATGCATTCCACGCACATGCACCGCGGCTCAACGTGCTCCACTAGTTGCTGTGAAGGCAGCGCCGCTTCTCAGCATGCTACTTTGAACAGCGAAGCTGTTTAGCAAATCGTTCCTTGTAAGTCGATCTCACAAAACTATCATCTTAACGGGTATGTGTAACTGTGCGACTACCTGTAAACGATAGAGAGAGAGAAACAAACAGACGGAAAGAGAAAAATTCTTGCCAAAAAATGAGCCGAGATTCGAACCTACATACTCTCGATCCGAAGGCAAGCATCCTAACCACCCAGCTATCCAGGCACACTAGTATAGCATAGCCTTGTGTAGTGTAGCAAGGGGGTGGGAAAGGCAAGTGAGGAGGAAAAAGGGGAGGGGAGAGAGTAACACAGAAAGAATGAGAAAGAGAGAAATAGAAATAAATGCAGAAAGAAAAAGAAAGACTGAGACAACATCAACGAAAGAGAAAAAAGGTGGAAAGGAAGAGGAAGCAAGCATTGCGTCGTCCAGATACCGCACCACCTGGCCAAGCCGCGCATGCGCAGTAGCTAAGCCACGCCCACCGATGGAGACATCGCGTGCAACCTCCGCTCTATAGCGCATAGCCTGGCTGCATGCTCTCGAGGAGAAAGCCGCGCATCTCGAAGCTAGACGTGTCGGTCGACGAGGAGTACGAGCGGCGACAGTTCCGTGCTTCGCTGTGCCAAGCCTTTCCACAACTAAGTGCGAACTGCCCGCAATTTTTTTTTTACCTCGTAAGCAGCACAGAATAGAGCGGGCATGGAAATAATATACGTACTCCAATTTCGAGTACTAATTTGGTGCACATGAAAGCATCAGACTACATACAGCAAACTGAACTACTCCAAAATCCAGCTTCAAGGCTCTTCCGCTAGGCTGCGCGACATACCAGTTGTTTGTGACTTCTAAACGTGATTTGAAAATGTAAGTCCTCCTCAGATCGTGAGAATGATGCTTGAATCTGTCACTATAATTCATGGTCTTTTCATATCCACCAGGACCTAATCCAACGTTCTGGCCAGTCGTCGATCTCTTTAAGAAATGCTTCACTATATCTAGAACAATTATTTCACGATACTGTCATTTTCAAATGCTCCATCGTACTCCTATTACTGCTGTACTTTCTGTTACGGCCAACACTTGTTTGCACATGCTACAGCAGCGCTGCTCTGTACAACGTGCCTGTCTCTCCCCTGTACCGACAATACCACTGGATGAAGACCATTGTGGGACTGCTCTGTTTATACCAAGAACTCTTCTGCTTGTACATGTTGCCTTCCAATTCCCAATGTCTAGCACTCGATAATTCGGTTGTGACAGAGATAGGTCAAGGAAAGTAACTTTGACAGAGCTAATAAAACACCAATACGTTGCAGCCACCCGCCAACATACACTTCAATGCTGCCTTCCCAGGAGAAGTGGGGTCACTTGCCACGCTACAAATGTGGGTTCCTTATTCATATTTACCTTGCCGTGATGAAAATAAACATCAAGGGATGCACCAAAAAACGCCAGGCCTGCGCGGAAAGCGCAGCACAGTCGCAGCGAAAGCTGGAAGAGCGGCATTTCTAGAACCCATTGTAAGCTCTCTTAGGGCCACTAATACAAGTACGCCTGCGAGTTACCCACTACGCCATAAATCGTGAAGTTGGGAAGTGCTGACTACACCATTCTTCGTCATTTTGTGGAGAACCGTGGTACCCGCTACACATCTAAGGCATTATGTGAACTTTGTTGGTGCTGTGCTTGATGACAATGAACAATTATGGCTGAGCCCGTTTAAAGCTGGAAGCTTTAAACTAGCCACTAGTTATGCAATTTGCATTGTGTTACGCCCGATCATTATTTCGCTCTGCTACCATGCTATATAACGTTAACGTGAGAAAGAGAGAGAGAGAGGGAAATAACTTTATTGACTGATTGATTGAAATAACTTTAATGAGGTCCTGCGGGACGCGCGCAGTGGGCGACTCCCACGTCAGGACCGTCAGGCCAAGCCCCGAGGAAATGGATCATGGGGGCCTTAAGAGCATCCTTGGCAACTAATACAAATACACTTGTGAGGTACCCACTACCCTAAAAATCATCATAATTTTTGTGAAGTAGGGAAGCAGCCACCATGCCATTTTTTGTCATTCTGCAGAGAACCGTGGTACCCGCTACACATCTGTAAGGCAGGTGCTGTGCCTGTGACGAATTATGGCCGAGTCCTTTGTAATGGGTGGCAAGCATTTAACGACCCACTTGTTGCGCAATTCGTATTGTGTGACGCATGGTTTTTATTTTGCTTTTCTACCACGCGATATTACATATGTTAATGTGGTTCCTTCCCAACATGAAGCCTGCATAGGTCCCTTTCCAACGGAGTTTCAAGCACCGGCGTGCCTCTGTGGTGGAATACTGGACTCCCATGCAGAAGGTCCAGGTTCGAACCCCGTTCTATCCTGGATATTTTTCTTTTTTTTCTTATTTCGCACAATAGTGGTTACGGACACCAGCGGCGGACAACTACAGCGCTAAAAACGGCTGTTGTTGTGATCTCATAATAGCTTTCGCTGTAAAAAGTCAAGGTCTATTTTTCAGACTAACACATGCATCAGATCAAATAGAAAAAAATGAGGGCTCTAGAAGACCACTGAATGAGACTGAGAATCATAAGGCAAATGAACATGAACTGATGAATATTCGTGGCTTACGCTTGGAAGGAATTCAAGTAATAAGGCAATGCATGGGGTTTCTGTGCACTTTTACTGCACTCAGTTTAAAAAAACGCCAGGCCTGCGCGGAAACGCAGCACAGTCACAGCGTAAGCTTGAGGAGCGACGTTCTTAGCGACCATTATAAACGCTTGGGCGAACTAGTGCAAGTACCGATGATAGGTACCCACTGCACCATAACTGTAATCATTTCGTTAAGTTGGGCAGTGCCCACTACCCCATAAAGACTGCAGTATTGTAGCGTGGAAACTTGCATTCACATCTGACTCCTGGAAAGATTAAATTATGTTGGTGCTGGGGCTGCTCGTGGCGTTGATTTTCAGCACATCCATTTTTATTAATGATGAAGTGTTTAAGGAGGTTTAAGAAGGTTTGAGAAAAGGGCTCTTGAGTTGCGTGCAAAAATGTTTCAAATCTCAAAAGAGTGACAAAACTACCCTAGGCCAATTTCGCCGCCCAAAAAAACAAAAACAAAATTAAAAGTGGCCGTTATTCATAGGTCGGCAAACTTACTCATGAGTCAACTCGCTCAGACTCTGATCAGGCCACGAGTCTGAGTCGGAGTGAGTCTGACCGAGGACAGTTTTAGTGAGTCTGGTTGAGGAAAATATTGGCGAGTCTGAGTGCGTCATAAGCGCAAAATATATTTGTTGAGCGAGCCTGAGTGAGCACCTTCTGTTGCCGACCTATGGTCCTATCTACTCGTCTTCAGCATTACTATCATCCTCTTATCGGCTTACGTTATACTCAAGTCTATTCACACGTATCTTAACACACTAGCGTTCATGTGCCACCTCAATATTAATTAATCAGAGGCGTGAGTTGGGGGGGGGGGGTGCCATGACCTCCCCCCGCAAGCTCATTCAACGGAAGTTCGTGATAAAAATATCTCGTGTGAGTCGCATATTTCCTAAAAATGTCCTTACTGGCTTGAAACCACCACAATATCAAAAGGCGTATAGTAGAGCGCCGATAATGTCAGATATTGGCGTTTAAGAGCATTGGCACCATGATCGAAAAATTAATTTTACGCTAACGGACTCATTAGTCAACTCACTCAAGACTCAGTTCAAGCTGCGAGTTTGGCCGAGTAATATGTTGGCAAGTTTGAATTCGAGTGAGTCTGGCTGTGAAAAAGTGTAGCGAGCCTGAGTCCGAGTGAGCCCTCAGAGCAAAATATATTTGAGTGAGTCTGAGTGAGCTCCAATTTTTTGCTGACCTATGGTTATGTGACCCAGACCATCAAGAATGTGGATCCTTCGCATGACCTCACTCGTGCGAAAAAAATTAAGGGATATCCTCTCTTGTGGCATTTGTGGGCCAGTGTTTACTACTCTGAAGAAAAGAAACCTGGGGTCTTGCATGCCAGAGCCACAATACAATTGAGGCATGCCGCAATAGGGTACCCTCGATCGATTTGACAACGTGGGGTTCTTTGTGCCTAGACCCAAGTACATCGGTGTTCTCGCATTTTGCCTCTTTGAAACGCAACCGCTATGGCCAGCAATCCGCCTTCTTCACTGCGCTCCTGCGCATGCGCTCTCCCCAAGCGGAAAAGTTGCGAAACGTCTCTTCATCTCGCAGGCTTTGCTTCTGGCAATGCTGGTTGTCCCGGCCACAACCAAACCCTTACCAAAACAGCAGAGGGCAGCACAGGAAAATGAAAGAGGCAGATTGAACCACCGTGCTCGAATATAGTAGTGTGAAACGTTACCTGCTAAGCTACCACGCGTTTTTGTACTTTGAAGGCAACTTGCCACAAGACCATGTGGAATGCATACAGACACCATGAATTAATCTCAAGTGAGACGATCTTGCTTTCAGTGATAAGTGAATATTTCTAGCTGCCTGTGGCACATTAGAGAAGACCCAGGGCAGCATGCTCGAATTCATGCCATCCACTCACCACTCTACATACTATATCTGCATAGGCGTTATTCCAATACTGTCGAGGAGAAAACTATGCAATTTTTAAGGCAAAGGTGTCTATGTTGTCTATGTCTAGGTGTCTATGTTGTAGGTCCACTCCGAGAGCCGATGACCCCGACGTGATGAAACCGTGATGAACCGCGACGACCCCGACGCGACACCGTGATGAAAAAATCCCTCTGCAGATGCATGCAAAAACAGCTCTGAGCAAGCGAAAAAACACATGCTCATACAGCCGATGCCTCCTTTCAGTTTTACTCTGCAATGTAACAAGTGTTCTCACGCATAAAAGTGAACACGAGTGCACTGTGCATTTACATCAAACTAGGCGCACTTTCCGTGGCATTGGCTGTTGCCGGCGAAGAGGTGAGCAACAGAGCATGCACACCCTTGTGGCTCGAAGGAACAGGCACACATGTATGTATGCCACTGTAGAAAAACTGCATGTCGCTGCTCATGCTTCTGTACGGACGTGATGGCGAAGACAACGGGATCCAGAACCGCGGAAGTGAGATAAGGAATGATTATGGGTGCTACGAGCGGAGCACGTAATATGTGTGAAACACAAAAAGGGGCTTGCACAAGGCACTTGGAGGGTTCAATTCCAAATACATGTACTGCTCATAAAAACTCATCTAGTCTGTCACAAGTGCAGCAAAGCTTCCGCCTTATTGTGTTACAAGCAGCGGTGTGCAAATAATAAAATTTTTTAATACAAATAAGGCAAAAACGCGTCAAATATTAAACATGTCATCACAATCACTGCCATCAACCTATCTTACGACGAAAGCTTCTCTCAATGACGATGGCCATGCGTGCAGCATTTACAATGGGAATGCAGGACAATTATGTACTGAACAGTAAGTAAATACGAAGAACAATGTAATCTTGGGTACGTATTAGCAATGTTTTATTTTAAAAATAAGAATGTGTAGCCATTCGTAAGTTACTTGTACGAATATTCTCCTCTGTAACTGCATATTCGTTGAATATTCGGAAGAATTACTTGTACGATTATTCTCCTCTGTAACTGCATATTCGTTGAATATTCGGGAAGAATTACTTGTACGATTATTCTCCTCTGTAACTGCATATTCGTTGAATATTCGGGAAAGTCCAACTATGCATTTTTGCAACGGAATATGCTTCAAACAAAGAAAATATTTGTCTTCGAATATTAGCACGCTCCTTGTTGCAAAAGTGTAACACTTGCTGAACTTTATTTATTAGACCAGCAGATTTGTCATGATTGCTTCTTTACAACAAATCTCACTAAGGCAAAGTTTCGTTACAGCTGGCCCATAAGCCCATTTTTTACACCCTGAAATTTCTGGAGTAAGGAAGCCAAGAAGTGTGAGCCAAATAACTTCGCAGCTGCAGAATAAAAGTGTGCAAGCCATATAATGAAAATCATGGATCTCAAAGCGCTGGAATCTTTTCAGCGTTTATTTACACACATTACTGCTGCCTTGTCTCCCGGAGACGACGCACAGAGCTCCTCACGGTAGCGGCGGCCGTGGTGCTGAAAGTAAAAAAACACACAAAGAAAATTAGTAGGACATACCTAATTGCCCTTGTCATCACCTTTCACCTATTGTTGACAAATTCAGCCAAACTTTTTGCACCTAAGTAACTGCACATCATTATGCATGCACACTTTATAAGTGATGTCATCTACTATGTTGGACAAGAAGAAGAGACTGGACTAGACAAGTTGAAGTGTACCATAGTGCTTCGGGTGCTTCTGCACTATGCTTTTTTAGCCCCGGTCAAATATAGTTCAAAGACCGGGCTTTTGGAAAGTGCATATGCCGCAGTACAAAGCCCTTATTCTTTTTGCTGTAACCTCTGCAATGTTTATCAGTGGTGGCCAATATGCATGCGACGCCATTAGTACACACGGCACAAAAGAATATGGGGGACGTAAACTGCTAGCTTGCTAAATAAGCCATGTGTCATTTGCAAATTCATAGCAACATTGTTCAGTGGCACCAAATCAATCAATACACTATTTGCATCATACTGCCCCGAGAATGTCCATTGTGCGAGTGCTCATCAATCCAAAATATGCGGAGACATGTCTATAAGATTATTGCTCTCATCGTGACATTGATTTTGTGTGAAGTTCATCAGCCTCGGAAGGCTGATGAACTTCAGTAAGTATATGGAAGTGATGCTAGAGTTTGTCTAAGCCTTGATAACACTGAAACAGACAAATACGTCCTGTTAATGTTTGTTTCGTCACGTTTCCTTCATATGCCTTAAAGGGCCCCTAAACAAACTCCAATAATTTATTAACATTTCAAGTAAACGCGCGCATCGAGTCAGAATGCCGTCATGATCAACAATGGCAAACGCGGTAGCACTAAGAGCCGAGGGCGCCCCACAAATTCCAAGAAACAATCCCTTCTCTTCTCCTGTGCCTTTTGGCATTCCCCATCCCCTTCAAGAGGTACTGACACAAAATTTCACGGGCGAGATAGCCTATGGGATCGATTCCCGTGAACATGCGTATATCATCTGCAAAATATCAACAGCGAATATGACTTGGAAGGTATTTTATATGAATTTTGAAGTTCGCGTCTGCGATCCAGCGCTATACGCCGCACCTCGCAGCATTGACAACCTTGAAAGTGACTCGACGGTGACCCCGCTACTTTCCCGACGTCACCACGCTGCAGCTGGTAAAACAAGTCATGATGACGTCGTAGCTGCCATTTCTCCTTTACCACGGTTGCACCAGCAGACTACTTTTCAGCAGCTGCTCGCGAGTCCGTGGCCGCGGTGCATGCGTTGAAAGTTTCGTGTTTAGTGACACTGCTTTCCAGTTTCCTGTTCGAAAGAACTTCTCGATGCAGACCGTGCGGAAGTGCATCACATATGTGTGTGGTCACGTGGTCGAGCGTTGCACACACTAGGTGGTGATAGTTGCACCAGGTGGCTTGTCATTTTTGGAGCTCTCTCAAACTGAAACTGGTAGGCAATGAGGAGCCTGTAATTAACTATCTGTCACGCACTGCAGCAAACGATGTGCCGTGTAATGACTAACAGGCCCCCAGCAACACATTGCAGCAAAAAAACGCGAGGCCAAAACTTCTGTGTCAGTACCCCTTTAACATTCGCCGTGACGTCAACATGTCTGCGTGACATGTACAACATCTATTTGTCCGTTCGCAGGTACGCACGCTTGCTGCTTTTCCCCCTTGGACGGCGAGGATAAGCGCTCGGCCAAGAGGAGAGATGAGCCAACAAAAGGAGCATAGCGAGAGAAAGAGTGAAACTAGCGAAGGCATCTTTTGTATCATCAAACGCGTGTAACTCCGCTATTATGACACCGTTTCGAAAAATTCTCACAGCTAAGTGTTCGCTGTAGAATCGTGCACAACTGCAACACCACAACAAAATTTCGACATCGGGGTGGTTTAGGGGCCCTTTAAGAAATCTGTGCCAGCATGTCTTACCAACTAGCTCAAACAAAAGCTCTGCTGCATCGGACATAAAGAGTGCCCAGCCCTATAATTCAGCAAAGGGGCCACCATCTTAAATCGAAGACATGCAATACAGAATACATACAAGAGCACCCGTAGTGCCTGTTCTATCTGGATCTTGTCAGGTGACGACTGAATGCCAACTAATCAACATCGACAGGCAACATGACTGCTGTGAGAATGACATTCTTGAGCTGTCACTTTTAGAGATCAAACACTTCTGCGAGATATTGACGCAGCGTGCATTCTGTGCCAAATCGCCGGAGAATATTGCTTTATCTCTTCGGCAAACTAAATATCTCCAAGTGGGCAACATACAATTGGGGCTGACTACATGTGCTCCATGCAAGGTTTCAGCTACTACCACTGTGGTAATGCTTGTCGCCACATTGTGTGTGTGTGTCTCCAACCTGCTTTTCAAAATGAAGTTTTCTAACCTTTCTCACAATGTGCCTCAAACTGACTTCCGTTGATTGGTACTTCATTTGTCAGTGACACATTTTAATGGATGCTTCAAGTTCCTACAAGAGTGCTAAGCACATTTGAATAACTGTTTGACTATTGCAAGTGTGGCTCTCAAAAACAATCAAAAGTAGTGAAACCCCCTTTCTCTGTCAACTCAAAATGAGCCCCAATGCAAGTTTGTGACATATAGTGTAAACATCGAAAATGTCTACACACAGCAGGTAGCACTTCTACCAGATGTTATTTAAACTATTGATCACACTGATCAATTTTCAATTGATCTTGTTGCACCACTAAGTTGTGAGCACGAAAATACAGCTTTGCTATTGGAAGATCACACACGCACAGCATAGTTGGATACAGCCACAGTTGTATTGTTAAGATTCAGCTTGTTTTGCCGTCCTGTTACAGTAAACGGAGCTTCACTAAGCACAGACAATGCAAGGGGCGAACTGCCAATGCGCCAACTTGCACAACTCTGCAAGAATCTACGATTATCCTCTTCAAGCAAGTACTGCGTTGTCGATCGCAGTTAGACTGCAGCTGTCATCTACAAGCAAGTATGCAACACGAAAGCCACGCGACTTCAAGGTATAATTATTTCTGTTAGGGTTCACGTAAGCATCGTATTGATCACTGGAAAAACTCAAATCACGCACGTTTCATACGTATGCTCACCTGAAAACGTAGGCGCCACCGGCAACAGTCTTGCGGCAGGACCGACACTTCCAGATCCCCACACAGGTGCGCTTCATTGTATCCTACAAAGCAAACGCAACGTAAGTTTTACTTTTCTGCATTCATTTTTACGCAATGTGCCCCGGCGAAAACACGTCCACTGGTGGAGGTGAAACAGCCTCAATGAAAGCGCTCACAACACGCGCACTTCCATGCATGTATCGGTAACGTTTCACTCACCTTGCCACAGAAAGTGCAGGTATATTTAGCATGCTGGGTTATTTCAATCTTCTTCGCCATTTTACGAAGAGAGGCACCGTATCGGGTTCCATACTTGCCGACGATTCCGACCTTCTTGGTCCTCTTTGCCTGAAATTGAAACGAGTGCGGCGATCATCAACCGGCAATATACAAGTGCGCGAGACGCCAAAGTCGTAAAATCGACGTTTCTAAAAACGCATGGAGGTTTACTCGATCCTATCGTGAATCATTTTCGAGGCAATGTATACAAGAAAAGTAGATTAATTTAGATTTGCTCGGGTCTTACCATTTCTGCCGAACCTGTCGGAAACGACGCTGACTGGGAAAGGGAGCGTGGTGCGTGTTGTTGCTAGACGGTCTGAAAGCTTGCGACAAATTTGTCGCTATGTGCACGATGTTTGCAACATGGCGGCTATGACGTAGTTTTGCGCCCCAAAATGTGGTGCCTCAACACACAAGAGCATAGCCTTCGAGAGTTGTAATTGTTACTCAAAGTATGAAAAAAAAAGTTCTTTTTTCTTGTATAATATAATAATTGAGAACTAAAATAAACATTTATGTCGTACTTTTAGTTGAAATAGCGCTTAAAAACGTTTTTTTTTATATGAGATAACATCGAGATTTTCGAAGATTTTTGTGCAACAATGCGCGAACGAGTTTTGTGCGAGGCAGCGCCATCGACAAAAACATTAGTTGTCTACTGCTATAAAGGTGGTGGCCGGTTTGCGATTACCTGAATTTACTTCCTCGAGTTTATTCGCTGTTCGGATACGAGCGAAGCATCATGACTCTGGACGAGGTAAGAGATAAACTTAGCCGGCATTCTTTAAAAAGCGTTGATTATTCTTAAATTGTAGAAGATGAAGATTGATAGGTCGATACCGTACAGCCCAGTTTGCTGTTCTAAATTTGAAATCCGATCAGAAAGCTTGTAGCTGTTCATTTCATGCACTCTAATGCGGTACTACAAGTGCCCACGTTACTCGCTCAGTTTGCGTTGCGTCGATTAATCTGCGATTTTCACGAGGGATAATTTCAAGTATACACGACTGCGCGTCATTTACGGCAAACGAAGGCACTTGTTCGATGGTTGAAACTAGTGAACCAGAATAAGGAAAACAAGCGCCTTATTTGCGGTAGCCAGTAGCGTTCTCAAAGCGTCCTTTCATGTATTGGTTGGGTATGGCATAAGTCGTGTAGGAGCGTGTACCGGATTTCATCCGATAAGCGCTAATCCTTTTGAACGGTCGAATACTGCTTTGCGAGAGCTTACCGCCGGCCTCAGATGTAACCGCCTACTTGGACCGATGCGAGCACATGCGTGCGCACTTGTGATCCCTCCATCAGTTTCAATTTCTTTTGCAAAGGTTGTGATGTCCATTTCTTTTCAAGCTTTTCATTAGTGGCGCGCTCGCAACCTTTGCGGAATCGGCCCGCAATATAACGAGAAGACGGAGTCTGGATAAAGAAATTCGTAGCAAATTAAAATGCGTTCCCTGTTCAGCGGGTGGAATTGGCCATTTGTTCAGAGTTACGAGGAGCTTCTCACTACGTACTTAGGGAGGATATATTTTGCGTCTGCGCTCCAGGTAACATACCGAACACCATCCGTCATTGATTCATCCACTGACGGAGTAGCTAATTGAAACGTAACCACAGTTAGTTAAAGCGACCGTCTCACTCGTGCAGTACGTTATGCATTTGTACGAGTCTCAAAATACAGAATAAATCTTTCCGGCATGCTGGGAATTCCCAGCTTCTGAAAGTGCGCTCTCCTTTTTGAAATTTTTAAAGAAAGCGTGGTGGTAACTACGTCAACTTGTTCCGTTTCGCCGTGACTCACTCCTCTCCATTGTGTGCACATTTTTTTTTTTTTTGTAATCGTTTCTAAAGCAAGTCGAGGTATTAAATATCGGTGTAGAAAGCATCAGTTAGCAAAGCCAGATTTCTTCCATCTCTATCTGACAATTTTTCTGAACTGACGCTATTACCTTACCGCACGGCATAATCTAATTCGTGCGTAGTGCCAAGTGTCACAAGAAAAAAAAATGTCTCGTTGATTCTAGCTCTCTCTCTCTTTTGTAATGTCCCCTTCTGATCTGTCTGCAGATGTGTCATATATACACAACATAGTTCCAAGGCACTCGATGTTATACTTCAATAAAAAAAAAAGAAGTTAATACGTGGTATTGAGAAAAGACCCAGTGATTAATCGTAGTTAACGTGTAATTAATATATAATTATTCTGCAATGAATAATGTCCCATTTTTGCATAATAAGCATCAAGTATTAGGTTGGAGATGCATGCGTAATTTGTTTTTGGTTGTATTAGTTTCGAGCAAGGAAAAGGATAACACTTTTGACGTTGGTCCCGGAACGCGGCACGTCGGACCACCCGTCGAGCATTTTAGCGCCTTCACCAAAGTGACCGGCTGCAGTCACACTCAGCGCATCGAGGTTAAGTCAAGACACATTGATTATGCAAGGGGTTCAATTCATCCCGTGTGTCACGTGTCTTGCTCTTTCTTGATCACTAGCGCCAAAAACTGGCAGAACAGAACCGAATAATTTTAACGAAACAAAGTATTCCTATGGGGGAAGCCTTAGTCGAGGGCCCCAATTGCTTAGCCGCCCGTTCAACCAGGTCGATCAGCGCTTGCTGGTCGGCCAGATCAGAGCTGGACAGCCGCATCTCTTTACTGCTCCAACGTGTGTGTTGGTGCCATTTCTGTGTTTCTCTGGTGTGGGGGATGCTTTGAGCAGCGCCAAGTAATGTGATATAGTGTAGGACTTCCTCCGCACCAGGGGCAGGAACCTTGGACAGCTCGTAGGGAACATGGCGTGTAATCTTTTAAGTGGGTTTTAATTTTTCTTTAATTGATTGCCTCCCCTCCTGTTAGATGTTTGTGGAGAGGGGCGTATACTTGTGGGGTAAAACTGGCGAAAACAAGTTGTATCTACATATGTGGGCACTGGGTTTGAAGGGGATGTAGAACACTTGAGCAATCTCTTAGAGTACATGGATGTAGAAGAGAGAGGGTGGTGAGAGAAGTAGGGATTGTTGTTTGACCTTCTTCACTCAGTGATCAAGTTTTTGAAAGCTTTTAGTGAATACGTGCATCCTTCCCCGTCCTCGCAGAGATTCAACAAGGCCGCTGAGGACGTGAAGAACCTCAAGGAGCGCCCGTCGGACGAGGAGCTCCTCGAGCTGTACGCCCTCTACAAGCAGGGAAGCATCGGTGACTGCAACATCAGTGAGTCACACTTTTCTTTCTTTCTTTCTTTCTTTCTTTCTTTCTTTCTTTCTTTCTTTCTTCTCTATCACTCTTCATATCTTCTGTTTTCTTTCTTACTGATGGGAGACTATGCGAAGCTTCTGCACTGATATGTTTTTTTCCTCGAACAACGCAGCCGGCCTTGCTTTGACTTTTAAGACGATAGCGTATCTTAGTTTTGAGTGGATTTCCGCGTGCCCTTGTCCCTGGAAGCTGCTATCACCGTCAAACTTCTCCGTTTTTCTTCGGGGCTTGTTGTCAACGCGTCTCCTGCTGAGTTCTGGAATGATTTTCTCCGCGCCATGATCTGTTCAGGTTATACTTTTTAGAACCGATTGCTTCGATGTAGGCCATAAGGCTGTAGTTTTTCCGCAATGACAGCCACATGTGCGTGCAATCGTCGACGAGCAACAAAAGAGAAGGAAAATTATATATATATATATATATATATATATATATATATAGGCAGGCATGATGGCGAAAGTGGCCGTAGCGTTGCAAACAGTGAAGAAGATCCTCCGTGAGAACAGTAACAACGGAAGTTTTTATTTCGACAGTTTCGGCCAGAGGCTGGTCTTCATCTGATGAAGACCAGCCTCTGGTTTTATTTCGACAGTTTCGGCCTCTGGCCGAAACTGTCGAAATAAAAACTTCCGTTGTTACTGCTCTCACAGAGGATCTTCACTATATATATATATATATATATATATATATATATATATATAATATATATATATTATGCTATCACGTGATTTAGTTTGTTGCAGGTTGCTTTAGCTCAAGAGGTAGGTTATAGTTTACGACTTAACGAGCACTGGCGTACCGAAGAATAGCAACACCAGCCGTAACTGAACGATAACCTATGCCAGCGAGTTCGCCGGGGGCGTTTATGCTCTGATGCGCAGCACGTGTTCGCCTCCTCTACCATATTTTCTTTTATCAACTCTCTTTCTTTCGGTCTTTCTTTCATTCTCGCATTTCACCGATGCATGCTCGGCGTTCAGACAGACACACTTTCCTTTTGAGCGTGTGGTTCTGAGCGATGATTTGGTTTCTTTTTTTCGGAAAGCAGCTGCACTAAAGAGATAAATGAGCGCGAATTTGAATGCCAGCCTCTGAGGCGGGAACGAATAAACGGGGGGAATCTTCCTTGTGCGAAGTGAGTCGACCGAAACTCTGCAATTATCATTGTTACTTTTCTGTTTTCTTACTTTCGCGACTCTATTTCTGGCACCAGTCATGCCGCCTTCACTTACAAAATTGCGAGTATTCAACTGAGCTCTCCAAATAAATTCATAAAGGGGGGGAGGGGGGGACTATCTCTCGCGCAGACAGCCTGCCTGTAAGTAATATAGAGCGCCACTATTAACCGAAACGAGGATAATCTTCTTGCGAGCCCACATAATATGGCTGTGATCACTTCAAGTGAACTGAAACAGAGCATGAGCCGCGCTGAAGCTTTGCGCAGTTGAGACCAGCGCCAGAAAGCACCTCGCCTCCATCGCGGCCGGGATCGAACCCGCGTCATTCGGGTCAGAAGCCGAGCACCGTATACCACTAAGCCACCGCGGCGGCATGTTCTCGAAGTGCGACAACAGCCGCAGTAACTTCTATATGTTCACTTAGCGTGGCCACTTATAAAGTACTCGATACACTTGGCAAACGCCCAGTCACTTCTCGGAACTGCCGACCATAGGTTGCTGGAGTGATGCAGTTTAACGTCGACGCGTTGATCGTGTTGCAACACTGTGCTCTTGAAGCGCAGCATACTGCAAGGCACCAGCTCTCACTCAGTGAGCACGCGGCATTTTTGCTGCCTATCGCTTTTCGACTGATTGGGGTTGAGGAAGAGTGGTATATATCATCTCGTGCATCGCAACGGCTCGCCGCAGATTAAAATGGCATAGTGGCACCAATTTTCGAAGCTGAGGTTTCTCCGCCATGCAAATATCGTGTATACAGAGACGGCTCTGTGCAAGTGTTAAGCCCGTTAAGTACTGATATTTTATTTCGATAATTAGTTAATTTTAGCATGGCGCACCTACTGACATCTACACTAGCGTGACGTCGGGGTATAGTGTCAATTCTGATTACTTCATTCGCCAGTTGTGACGACGTCACATACCGAAACATACAAAATGGCCACTTTCACGTTGCTAACCGGGCCACGAAGCATAGAGTTAATAATACTGACTAGAGGAAGACCACTAACCACAAGAACGCGGACATATTGAACTTTGTCATTCTTGCCATCACATATAAACCGTAAAGAAGCCTTTGCACAATTAAAAACGTGCGTATATTGTTTTATGTTTACCGCGAATACTTTTACGAAAGAATGCGACGGCTATTTATGCAGTTTACTGTGCGCTGAAAGGAGCGTTTGAACGCTGGTTTACTAGATAGCGCCACCATATCAACACTCGAGAGTACGCGAGTGTGTGATCGCGGCCGATTGCGCCGGTTTGCGCGTCGTGTTAAAGCCCCTGAAACTTGATTACGTCTTGTATCCCGTAGTTGGTCATAGTGTCCCGTTGTGTGCGTTTTCTGTTGCCACGTACCACTCCACTTTATGTGACAGCCCTTTTTTCTTTCAAGCTGAAAACTTCAGTGCGAACCAGGACGTGCGGCAAAGAAGAGATGAGACAATCATTGAAAGTTGTGTAGCAACTAGGCGATTTTTTTTACTCTTTTTAACGGCGATAAAATTTCGTATGCCGTGTATCTTCAGTTTTGATTGAAGCTTTCGGGTGACGTTTCACTCACATTCGCCGCTGTATGCTGCAATCGACATTTTTCAGCTTTATGGCTCTCTGCGCTGAAGTACGGCAGCAGTAAGCTGAAAAAGAGCGTGGATACAGGTGTCTCGTCATTGCAAGTAGAAGCACCGCGCGACCGCGGTCTATACGCACTTTGCTTCGAGCTGCGAATCTGTCGAGTGACCCTTGTGTCAGCGAACGGAGAAATTTTATTCGTTATGCTTTATTGGTAAGGCGTGCCTAGTAAAAACCATGCACAAACAGGTGGAAATGTTAACTGTTATCAATCGGGTCAGCTGCACAGACAACGCTACACTAACACACGGCTTCACGCATCAAAACACAGCTGATGTTTCCTGAACAACGCGTAGCTGGCTTAGGTTGGTAGATTAAAACTGATTACTACCGTCAAATACAGCGAGCGTCTCAGGGTCTGGCAACGTTCGTTTTGTTTCATCATGGCGGAACCCACGCGGTTATGGGTTTCAGTGCATGGGCCCTATGGGGAGCTTTTCCTCTAGAGTCGGTATATTAACTCTATGCCACGAAGTGGAGCGGCCATGGAAACGTCACGGTATCTTGCGCGAGCACGTCACAAGGAGCTCATACAGTGTTGTGACATCAGGGTACAGCAGGAACTGAACTAGCTCTTTAAAATGTACCGTATTAATTACTTTTTTAGGGTTCACTCCCGCTTGCCAGTACATTTTCTAAACTTTTGAGAGCTTGGCTTTTCATTTGGCGCAAAATATAGCCGAAAATCTTCGTGTCAGTACCCCCTTTAAAGTCGCCCCTTCTACGCTGTCTTGTTCATCCTATTTTCTGTTAATTTCCAGGCCAGCCCGGCATGTTCGACCCCAAGGGCCGTGCCAAGTGGACCTTCTGGAACAAGAAGAAAGGTCAGTTGTTTCGTAACCGCGTTGCTGTTCTCCGCTGTATGTGCGCTTGCTTCTTTTAGTTTGAATACGGTTTTCTATTTGACTTTTCTTTTTCTCTTCGTCCTATCTTATCAGCTAAGGGTTTCTAAGCTTTTGCTGCGTTAAGTGTAACGTGGTTACGATTAACTGGGCCTTTATCGCTACCCGTGCAAGCAATTATATATGGATCCCTGTCGCTTTACGGTTTTTTTTCACCAGGAGGGCCACACAGGCCGAAGTCTTCGAACATTTATTTATTTTACCTTGTCGATAGTGGACTTTCTTTCATATTTGATTCGTTCTCTTTACGATTGTTATGGCTTGTTACGCGGCAACCTTCCATAAGACTGTTGTAACAAGGCATCTAGATTGGAACGTCGCTATAAGTATCATTAAAAGGCTCGTTCATACGACCAATTACATGGAACCGCTTCTTCGTTCTATACAATCGCCAAGCTTTTGCAGTCTGTCGCGAGTTCAGGGCAGCGTTGCGTTGGCTATCCGATCACGCAGGCATTAGTTTCAAGCACGTCTAACACAGAAGTGTGCTGGGCCGGCGCTGGTCGGCACATATTAGGTCGGAATCGAACTACGCTTGAGATAGTGCGAAGACGACAGACACGGCGTTAATGTCTTCACCGTCACTTCCTTTCTAGCACATCGGTCGTTGTGATCGCGCAGACGTGCCTTTTTAGAACGCTGAATGAAATGCCTGAGTATCAGTCGATTGACGTAACACGTAGTGGGGGAAAGCTCTCGTAATCTTATCGATTGTTGCCTAGAGGCTAGGTTTATCAGGGTAATAACGGTCATAAGGAGGTGATGGGAACTACAGGCGGAAAGAGAGTGCTTGCCCCCTCATAATTTCGTTGAACGTGGTCCGTTTCATTGAACAGGGATGTAAACCTTACGTGTGTTTACGAAAGGTCCACTTCCCCGTAGTATGCAGCTGTTTTTCCCGTAGATAGCTCACGAAGCCGTCTTCTGGGCCTGTATTTTGTAGCGACGCCTTTTCCGGTACTAATGCCTTTTCGTGCTTTTTGCGCTTGAGCAGTGGTCAAGGCGACTATCCGCCCTCGTTATTAACGGCATTAGCCGGCCTTGAGCGGTGTATGATGGGACTATTATAGAATTGAGCATAACGCATAGCTACATCATGCCGGCCCTCGATCTATCAAAATCATTGTATAGGTGTTCGTCTGAACCGTAGCAGGATATTTTTGCGTCAATTAAGCCGGCGTGGACGTGAAAGCATACGTACCGGAAAGTTACCAAATCGAGAGTGCTTCTTTTGGCAGCACTTGTTCTGCTCCTGGTCCATACCACATGTAAACCAGGGGCACATTTCAGAGCTTTTCGTTCGTATGATTCACTAATATGCGGATCATCACGATTGGCTGAAATCTTCCCTTACGAGCGCTTGAAGTTTCTGCGGCACCGGAATTGTGCAATGGGGGGGGGGGGGGGGGGCGTGTATGGGCGGCCACAATTTTTTGCCAGGGGCTTTACGAAAACAGATCAATTCTGCAGCCTTCACATCGCATGCTTTTCGCCTGTATTCTCTCCTCATGGCGTTGTCGTCAGCTGCTCAGTCATCGAATCTGAAGCCCTGGCTCTGGCCACGAATACACGTGGCGAGTGGTGTCAACATTGAGCTCGCTTGCTGCAAACGCTTGCGCGAGAATTACAATAAAATAAAGAAGGAAAGGTCTTACGCTATATACTTTTTCTTAAGAGCCAATTCAGCAAAATCTTGTTGTTAGACATATTATTACCGGAGGCGGCTGGCCAGTGCCAAAGAGCACTTGCAAACAAATGGCCTTATGTATTCGGCCCCCAGTCTACGTATAGCCAACGGCAGCACAATAAGGACGCTGGCCTTTTCTACCAGCAGGCGATGTCTCGTTCGAGCCTGTATTTCTTATAATCGATGTGGTTTCCCACGGCGACGCGTCTTTCCGCATGTGTATACCGGTGCCGTTTCCGGTCGCGGCTTTACCTTCCGCCGTGCTAATTGGTCTCTTCGAAGAAGTACACCGGAGTGTTTGTTTGCATCTTCTCCAGCATTTCTTTTTTAAGCGTCGCTTTTTCTTGATTTTTATATTGACCGCTGGCAGGCATAGCCAAGATTTTATATCGGCAGAGGTTTCAAACATGGTAAAGGAATTGTCATCTTCCTCCTTGCCCGTACCATGCACATCCCTGATGCGTACGCCATTGACCGCCAAGTTTCGTCGACTGAATAAAGGAGAGAGATGACGAACAGATCGCGACCGTTGCTGGAGTCTGTCATGATGAAACTCAGTGCCTGCTCACGGCGTACAACGTATACATTTTTCCGTTTCAATAGAAGAGTTTATTACATTAATTTAATGTGGCGTTTGCGTTCTAGTAAAAATTAATCAGCCTTCCGGTCATAACCCGACTGTCCCATTCTACGCCGGTGAGTGTATACGTACAAGCAGTCAGAAACGGCAGCATAAAATAGCAACGAAATGACACTGGGAATCTACTCTATATACCTTCCACTGTATTACACGAAGCATTCATTTGTGCTAAAGAAAACGCAATGCTTCTATTTTTTATGCGGAGTACTTTTACTTCTAGCGGTATGACAATACAAATTACCGCGTGTTCTCCGTACGGTCGGCCGTATGTACATTAATTATTTACGTAATTGGAGTCTTACTCGATTCCAGTTTAATGTGAACGCATAGTGTCGTAAGTTATTATTTGACCGTGGCTGTATCGCAGATCACCATTCTAAATGAGAAGACTATTCGTGGTATACACAAAAAAAAAAAAGACGAGTCCGTACATTTTATTCGCGCACTGCAACTATTTACGTGTCTTTGTGACGAAACGCTGCCACTCTCGCACGCAGAAGCTTTCTTTCTTTCTTTTTTTTTTTTTCGTGTAGCGCCGCACAGAATATGACAATTGATATTATGCGCATCATTTTGGGCAAAATACCTCTCCTGCAATGATAGGCTCATTAAAAGTCATATACACCGGGCAAACTATATAAGGGAAGCCTACGATTCGACAAATCGACTTGTCATTGTCAGGGCAACAACGCTTCATGCGAGATTTCATTAGCGACTGTCATACGGGTCAAGCATCCATAGCGGCGAAGACTCCTCCAAGCCTCAGCGGGAATGGATTCAACATTGCGTACACTTGAAGAAAAAAAAAAGGTGTCATTCGACTCTTTTTGGGGAGTCCTGACTTGCCACGTATATGACTCTCTTTAAAAGAGTCACGTTAACTCTCTTTGGAGAGTATTATACTCTCGCCGGGGAGTCGTGAGACCCAAAAGAGAGTCCACGTGTCTCTTTAAAGAGAGTCGTATACGTGGCAAGTCAGGACTCCCAAAAAAGAGTAACACATACTTCTTTTACTTCTTTTTTTTTTCTGGGAGTGTAGGCTTGGAACACAGACTGCACGGTCTTTCGCAATCTCAATTGCTTTCGCGCGTTTTATACGCTTCAAAAAGACTCCCGATTCTCGTCAGAGCAGCCCGTTCCGGGCACAACAAGCAAAGGGCGCGACGCTGTGTACGGCTTTCGGATTGTCTTCTGTCGGCCGCACAATGGGCGCGCATTTTTTTTTTTTTTTTTTTTCCCTTCTGCTCCGCGCTCCTATGGGGGCAAGCAGCGTACGCCAACCGTAGTCGTCTACGACGCCGCTTGTTTCTTTCCTCCGACCCAAATAGCTGGGCCGTTGACCCCCTTACGCCTTCTCCTTGTGTACGCGCCCTCAGCAGTGCGTGCAATAGTGACTCCCTTCCGTTTGGCAGCTTTCGGCTTTCAAGCGGCCGCCCGAAATACCTCTTTGTGGATGACCGTTACCTGAACGCCCTCCCCCTTCCCTCCGCGTCTGCTCCTCAGCGGACCGTTTCAGGGGTCCGATGTGACGGCTGTATACCTACGGCCCGGATGCCTCGGCTTCACGCCAGGTCACTCTTATACACTGGCACGCTTTCGCCTTCGACAGGACCTCATTTCCTTAGAGGAACAGGTTGTCCTCGCTGCTCTTCGCGTGCAGTGGGTTTAGGTCCTAGGGTTAAAACAGTTGAACGATTCAGTATTGATTGTCCGTTCGTGGCGTTTGCAAGTTACCGCGTCGGATTTGGGCTACTCGAGGGCATAGATTTTTCGGGCCGATCGTGTTAATATTCTTGACGATATTTCTTGGGCAACGCCGAAAGGGAAGTTCCCGAGACCTCGACTCCGTGCGTTAAAATTCGCTAGAAGGAAAGTTGTCACCTATTAGTATCATGTTTTAGACGACCTGGCTGAAGGACGTGTGCTGTGTCGGAGCTATAATACTCACACTTTCTCGGTATTGTTTGCATGCGTGGGGAACGCGTCAGCTTTAAGGCGTGGGGCCTATAGTGTGCTTGTGAAAATTCGTGCAAAAGCTTTCGCAGTAAATCGTTGAAACGTTTATGTGATCGAGTGGCTGTGCCGTGTAGACCTTTTCGACAGCGTTTTTCCTCCTTCTCAGCACTTCCTCGTTGTCACTGCTCTAGACTTTATGTAGTTATGCCGTTAGAGCCAAATAGTTAAAGGAACACTAAAGGGGGGGAAATTGTTTATTTCGTGGTTATATGCCGATTATTAGAGCAGAAAACGGACGGACCTCTATTTTCTTTATTCTGATCTCTCTTTTTTTTCCTCTCGTGTGACTTCAGCGCCAGCATATCATTGTGACGTTGCAGATATCGAAGGAATTATTTGGATTCGGATTGCTATGGCTCAATAAACGTTTTATCAATTGGCTAAGCCTATGCTTCTTTAAAACCCAGTTTAGCTCACCTCTATCAAATGAATGAAATAACTAGGTCCATGCCGACGTTGTCAAAGTGTATATGACACGTCAGAACAGCTATAGTGCATAAACTCGGCGGTGGCGTCGCCACCTTTCTTTATTCTTTTTTGCGTGCTTTCTGAATTACCGAGCTTCCTTTCACAGTGATAGTGGTTTATTTTTTATTATTCTTTTTTCATTGTAGTATGGTAATTTACTAGTACAGTTGAAATACGTTTTTTCTTAAGTGTCGCTTTAAATTTTAAGTGTGCTGCTGCCGTCTGCACATGACAAGTCACGATTCTTTTTTTTTTTTTGCGTCTGAAGTCATCTGCAACCTGTGGTTTCAGTTTTCTTTATTATTAAATGTATATAAGGAGAGGTTGGTGCCAATGTGTAGCGCCGGGTACACCGCTTCTCTTGCTTAATAGTTGCCGTCTCAAAGTAGTGAACAAGCACAGGACTATGCAAATGGGCACATACACAAACACTCAGGCACTTATTCCCGGTTCTTCAATATAAAAAAGTGCCCTAGCCGTTTTTTAATGGATTAATTGTTCTAAGCTCTAACGACATTTCTTCTAATTAATAATAGTTGTTGGGATTTTACGTCCCAAAACCACGATATGATTATGAAGACGCCGTAGTAGGGGTCTCCGAAAATTGTTTACTATTCTTTAACGTGCACCTAAATCTAGGCACACGGGTGTTTGCATTTCGTCCCCATCGAAATGCGGCCGCCGTGCGCCCGGGAGTCGAACCCCCGCCCTCGAGCTTAGCACCGCGACACTCTACGTGCTAAGTCTATATACTACGGCGGGTATTTCCTCTAATTCTCGTGTATCGAGGTCCGGGACGCCGACCAGTGAGTCGCCGGCAACAGACGGTGACGTCAGCATACTCGGCACGGTCACAATAGAAACTCCAAGCACGTACAATATATTCGCGTTACGTTATCTCTTTGTAGAACGGCTCGTCCTAGAATAGGGTCTGGATTTTCCGTGCCCGCACTCGGCAGACTAACTATCAAGAATAGTAACAAGAAAAAAAAAATCGCACTATATTCTTCCCGCTAAGCCGACTTCCTCATGCAGACTCGTTGATGCGTGACCCGCTTGTTCATGCGGAGCGCCTTTCGGTAAAAAAAAAAAAAGAAGAAGGAAAAGTACAACAAATATATTCCGCTTTCTGGCGCGCATTCACGTATAAGTTAGCAAAGCGCTCGCTTAGAGGTGTCGCCTTGCATCTCACGGTTAGCGTATATAACGCTTAACGTGATATATAAAGTTAGCGTATATAACGTTAAACGTGTGTGTACATAACGTTTCTTTTTTGCCTGGCTCCCATACGCGAATGTGCGTCATTCAAGTACGGCATGGTTTACTGCGACAGTACGGGGAAGTTGTGTGCCATCCATAAAGGCAATTTTAACAAAATTTCGGCCCTAATGGTGTTTCCGAATTTGAAACGTTAGCGCTACGTGATAGCAGTTCACGGCCGTATTCTTTCTCATCGCGGCCTAGTATTATTGTTAAAGAATGTTTCTCTAAGCAATACACTGGTTAATGTATCTGATTAACATGTCGACATCTATAGTTTCGAGTATATATACACAGTGTGCTAATGTATCGCTCGCAAGCGTTAACGTACAGACAGTGTACCTTCTGAACTTAATGCTTCACCTTAAACTTCGTAGTCTGTATATAATAACGTGCATGGCGAGCAAGCTAGCGCACAGAACGGGGGCATTTAAGGATAGACTCGAAAAAAGGCGAACAGTGCGGCAGCTGCGGCACTCCTGTGCAGTTAATTACGTTATCCTGGCCCAAGCCGTCGACCTCATCATACCGCGGCTGTTCATGTCGCAACTCCGTCATATTCGAACGTGCTCGCGGGCAAAACCGTGCAAACAGTGAAATAAGGTTCCTAGATAGATAGAATCTATCTATCTATCTATCTATCTATCTATCTATCTATCTATCTATCTATCTATCTATCTATCTATCTATCTATCTATCTATCTATCTATCTATCTATCTATCTATCTATCTATCTATCTATCTATCTATCTATCTATCTATCTATCTATCTATCTATCTATCTATCTATCTATCTATCTATCTATCTATCTAATCTGCTTCTAATCGCTCGTTTGTGGGCGATCGATTGTGTACAATTCTGATATATATTCTTTTTAGCAGGGCATGGAGCCTGTTGCTTAAAGGGACACTGAAGAGCAAAACGATTTTTCTCATATTAGTAAAGTACTCTTTCACGATACCAAAAACACCATGCTTGCTGCGAGAAGACGCTTAGTAGGCGAGAAAACGCGTAAAAACAAAATGTAGGTGGCGACGCCACTTTGAAGTTTCCGCACCATTCGCCGTGACGTCACATGTTTTGACGGCGCCTACTAGGGACTACGTAGTTCTTCATCGGTAAAAATGAAGTACATTCTTCTCTGAGGGGGCCATAGACTTAACATACCAAGTTTGGTAATTTTGTTGAGCCAATGGCGCCAAAATACGATAAATACACTTTGTAATCCGTGACGTCACGCGGAAAGATTTCGGCGCGAAGTTAAAAAATGAAACTTTGGACTTGATTTTATCCTTTATTAATAAACCTATGGTGGCGAAATCAACGACATTAGTGTTCTCAGAGCACAATTTATAGATCTAAACCGATTCATTGTTTCTCTTTAGTGTCCCTTCAATATCTATCTATCATCAATCTATCTACCTATCAATGTAGAACGGCGCAACATGGGGCACCGTTAGACGAAAACTCACAACACAGTGCTGACTTCTAACGCTTTGTTCTTAAATAGGCGACGTATATAAATAGAGGGGAAAAAAAGCGAGAAAGATGAAAAGGTGGAAATTGATATAGAGGTTATTTTTGACCCCGATATTCCGTTATGTGACGTGATATAATGATTGAGAGAATAAGCTCGGCAGAACTCGGTTTCTCTGCGCCATCTTTACTGCCCCGAAGAAAAGGAAGTAATAAAGCTATACACGGCGCCTTCGGTCATTTCGTGCTACGCGGACTCGTCCCAGTACAATGCGCATATCGTGATCCTCCTTCGTCTCGCATTATATTTCTCGGTACTTTTCCCGGCCGCCTTGCGTTCTTTCGCGCTCAAAAAAGAAAGTATACGCCTTCGGGCGCGATGACGTCCATTTTGTAAAAGGAGACGAGGCCTAATCACGTGGTTCCCAATATAACCGGTCTAGCTCGTATAATAAAAGAGTTATCGTGCTGCCTTTTTAGCGATTGCGACGGCGAAAAATACACGAAAAAGAAATGGAAAGAAAGAGACGTACGCGCCGCACGCTGTGTGTTTCCTCGTCGGGAATTCCACGTCACAACGTCGCCGCTTTTCTATTATACAGCTTAGTCTTCGGTTTATTGAGCGTTACTTTTCCTCCTCGCTTGCGTCTATTCTTTTTCTTTTTTTTCCTCTGGCGATTATCTCTTCTCTATACAGCCAGCCACCGTCGAACGTTCTCGTCTGATCACACGTGTATATATGGTGTACGTTCGTGCTGGCAGTATACCGCATTTTCTCAGACATAGGCTAACGTAGGCCAAGCGCGTAATCCGTTATTAAGCTGGAAAGTCGAGGGTGTCGACGTATACGGCCGTTCTACAGGAAAGTTGTCGGAATACCGGCCTACGTCACACGGTATAAAAAACAAACAAACTTGCCGTTTATAAGCACCTCCGTCGTATGCACGCACTCAAATTTGGGTCTCTCGTCTGCGGTTCAAAACTGCAGCAAATACACGACGAATGACGTGGCCATGCATATATAAGCCGTTTCTTCGGCGCCGTCCACGTATACAGTGCGGGCGTTTTGCAGCAATACTCCAGTCATTACACTCTAATGACGAAGAGTGGTGGGAAGTGTCAGGAAGTGTTCGCTTGTGCCACATATTCAACTCCCTTTCCAGATTATTCTGATCTTGAGGAAAAGTGTAAACGCACCATCTGACGGAGTATTGGTACTCTTTCACGAGCAAGTGCACACGTTTTGCGGTAATATGACAGGTCTTACGCTATACGAAGTATCAAAGTATTGATAACTCCTTTTTAGGGGAGTGCGAACTTGTCCCACAGTGAACTCATTTTCCAGAGTATTTCAACTGCTTTTGAAAAGTATAAAAACACCGTTGACATAAGCTTGTTAGTACTCTTCCATGCACTAGCGAGTGCACGTATGCGGTGCGGGCGTTTTTCAGTAATATTGCGGGCCTTAATGTATCTTGCTTGAGCATTTCCTGTACACGGCGTGCGCATATAACTTCGCTATATAGTACAAAACATACGGACGCCACGCTGCGCCGTGGCACATTTTGGAGCTTTGTTACACAAATATGAAATATGGCGAAGGAGAATACACGTGGCGACCGCTGCGGTCTTTGTGCGTTTCCCCGCGAGCGCTCGTTTATAATGTCGCTCACGCGTCGTTCTCCGTCGATTCGTGAAACGATCGAGGTTGCATGCTCGAAGAACTGCTCGAGTCGAGATGCGAAAAGAAAATAAAACCGCCGGTGTTGGTGCCTTAATTCATGCGTGCGTGTGCCAATTTACGGATGAAGCCGCCTAGATGTGGTACTTTTCTTTTGTCAGTTTATTTTAAATTTGCACTCAAGACCGACATGGTTAACAGAAAGATTTAGCTCGAAACGAACTACGATTCTCGTGACCTAACGCGTGTAAGAATTTTTTTTTTTTTTTTTGCTATTTAGACAACCGATGAACCAATTGAAAAGAATGCTTTTTAGCTTAGGTGAACGTTATATATTCTGCATTCTGACTGTATAGGAAGGCAAAATTTAAATTTGTGATGTCTAATTGAAAAGTCAAGATCGAGGTCACATCAAAACAAAGTTTCCTAACATTAACTCTCAATCAAAATTGGTAGCGAAGTTCTGTAAATTGCGTTTTTTAGTGCATCTAAAGCTGGCACATTAGATGTATAAATGTAGTGCTTGTGTCATGACGGCCACGAGGGTCTTACACTCAAGAGTTATCATAAATTCTTGGAATTGTGATATCGATTTTATTGCTGACCTATCGAATTGTATACCGCTCGTTTTCTGCTTCTTTTTTTTGCGATTTTCAAAACTTTTTTTAAAGCTTAGACGGTCTGAGAGGTCTAAAAAATTTCGCTTCATACAGTCACTAGATTATAACTTTTTCGACCAATATACACATACGTCATCACAATTAGTGCGATGGTTGTCGCTGTTCCTGAGCTATCCCTTTTGAACGGAGAATGGGAAGGGCAAGACGAAGCTTACAACGCTTTTCATCTACTTGAAAAGCTCATTACGATGGGACTCCGATCACAAAGGCTTTGGGTCTTTTCGCGTCACGTGAGGAATTTCTCTTCTGCCTCGATTCAGATGTGTGCGTCAGTAATCTCTCCGTCGATCTTAGTAGTCATCAGCTGAAATGTCAAAAGTCGAACGTAGAAATTAACGAAGGAGAAAGAACAGTTTTGATCTATAATGCCTCGCCTTAGCTCTCACTGAAAGGCTTGCGGTTCCCCTGCTCGACGTTACTGCAGCTGCATTCCATTTAATTACTTTGTCATTGCCACACTGTCAAATGCCTGCGAGATCGTGAGCTGCAGAGACCTAATTACGTTTTCCGTACAAGTCGCTTTCACTGTAAGCAGACAGAGACGTCATTAAAAAATGAAACTGGGTGCCAGGTTTCCTCGGTTATTTTATCGCTTTTTTTTTTCAGCTGTCATACTAGACGGTCGGTTCTGGCCGCGCTAATTGGCCTCAAGCCGACGTCGCTACAATGCATCCAACTATATTCAGTTTTCAGAGCCGTATCCTCTAAAAACCGCTCCGCAAATGACGCTTAACATTTTTTTTTTCGAAATTTGTTGCTCAAGTTACCCGTCCACAAAACGTCTAGCCAACACGCATACGTATGCTTATCGTCCGCGTCATATATTTAACAGCAGCGTGCGTCCTCGATTGTGATGTCACTCATGACGTTGTCAAAATATAAATGGCGTACTTTTCTTGGGATGAAGTCCATTGTCGTCTACACCTACAAATGTAACACCGAATGGGATTTTTTGGTTTAAACTTGTCTGTGTTAATTTTATACTGCAGTCTTCAATTTGATTTTCATCTCGTGAACTATACGAATAAATTCAATGCCCTCGTATACAAAGCGTTACATTCGTAAATATATATATATTTTTTTTTGCCATTGGTCGACCAGCTCCGCTAATGACATGTCCTGCGTCGCGATTGGTTGTAGTTTTCTTTTACGAACAATTCCGGCGCAAGACGCTTTTATGAATGCGTGCCCTTCTTTTTTTCTTTCCGAGTCTTCTGCGTGTACACTTTTCTTTATACTATAACACATATATCGCCTATATGTTTTCTGCATTGCGGTAAAACGAAGGTTACAATCGACCACGCATCGCCGGTAGTGATTTCTTTACACAATTAAAATAAAAAATTATGGCAGCTTCGTACTGATGGTGCCGAGCCTGAAGGAGCGGCGCAGCTGGGCGGCCTTCCTTAGCCTGCCAGCGAAGCCTAGCTCTGAGATAGGCACTTGAGCCTAGATATACCTACATGAGCACAGAGAGGGGCATGCATTGCTTTAAATAACAAACTATGTAATTTTAGCCTGCGCAACAGTGAACTGGGGTATTCGATGCGTGGAATAACTGACTCTCGTTTAGGTTTTCTTTGCGGTAACATGCCTTGGCGGTGCCTATCTGTGCATCACCTTCCGAACCAGTAACATACTTAAACGGAAGACTAAAGAAAATTATAATGTATATACCGTTCTCAGAAAGGGAAAATAGACAACCACTCGTTTGTAGCACGAAGCCACAAGGAAAACCATACGGATTTCTCTGAAATAAAGCCTCTAAGTTGCCGAAAAATTCCTCCTGGTCCGTGGTTCGAACCCGGGACCAACGCCATTATTTCAGAGAAATCCGTATGGTTTTCCTTGTGGCTTCGTGCTACAAACGGGTGGTTGTCTATTTTTCCTTTCTTAACCTTTCCGCCACCTTGCGGGATCCCGCAGAACTGATTTTCAATGTGTGTCCAGTTGTTTCGAGTGGTCGATGAATTCGCCCTCGCGCTGCTAATTGCTAGCTTCCTGGTTAGCTCAATTGGTAGAGCGACCGCCCCGGAAAGGCGTTGGTCCCGGGTTCGCACCCCGGACCAGGACGAATTTTTCGGCAACTAAGAGGCTTTATTTCAGAGAAATCCGTATGGTTTTCCTTGTGGCTTCGTGCTACAAACGGGTGGTTGTCTATTTTCCCTTTCTTAACCCTTCCGCCACCTTGCGGAATTCCGCAGAACTGATTTGCAATATATACCGTTCTCAATTGACCTCGTGTGCACTCTTGCTTCTGTGTGCAGGCACCAGCCAAGACGCTGCCAAGGAAGCTTACGTCGAGTACGCCTCCAAGCTCATAGAGAAGTACAACAAGTGAACGCCGGATCCGGCTCCTCCTCGACGCGCGTTCACCGTGATCTGTGTCCTTCGTATCAGCCCAAAGTCGCCTCGTTTGCCTTCTTTTTTCTTTTATATTTTTTGATGGCGTACCATCGTGTCGCTGAACAAATTTACTTTCGTAACTGATACATATGTGATACGAGCTGTTCCTTTCTTTCTTTTTCTTCTTTTCTTTCACACGCCACTTTTCGTAGGAGCAATAACGCTGTACATTCACCTAAATTAATCCGATCTCCCGGGATATTGTCGCTGCGTACGGCACGAGTATCAGTGGAACACTTTTCTTTTGTACCGATGAGGTGTTTTGTACATACGGAGTATTAATAAAAGTGGTAATTTTTTTTCTTGATATATTTGACTGGAATCGTTTCATTTCTTACCTTCCTTCTTTCAGTTCGACGTGCGGGATTGACAAATGGCTCGAGCGTATCGCTGTTGTGCTGTGTTGGGAGTGCATTTATCGGAATAATTTCATGGCATACGTCACAAGTGCCAAGATTTCGGCGAGCTACGAATACCAGATACGCTTGTCGCTTATAATTATGCTAGCGCTCATATCAATTCGGTATTATACAATTGAAAGGCTGATGTCACGTAGCGCGCCAATAGGTTCGTGTTTCATGTTTTCTTTTTTTTTCGCCTTAACGACCTGTGGACGGACGTTTAGGCTATAGAAAAAAATTATAAGAAAAATTCTGAAGGCGCGTCGTCTCACTATTGGCAGCTTGCTAATGATTTTGTGGTGACGTGACAAGTTTCCGTCCAGTGACACGTAGACAGGTGCTAAATTGCGGCGTTTGTTGGAAGCACTGAATTCACAGAAAGGTTTCGCCTTAATTTCCTTCGTTTCCTTAAAAAAAAAAAAAAAACATGGACAGGTGCTTGACTTCAGAATGAGAGCTCCCTGCTGCGAAGTTGAGCGCCGCCGTAATTTTCGCGTCAGAAGAGTTACAGGCTCCAGGAGTCGTACAAATGGTCCGCAAAACAATAATCGTGTGAACTCATGTTAAGGCAGGTAGCGCAAAGAAACACGGACTCAAGCGAAGAATAAGTACACGGGACAAGCGCCATGTTTTATGTTCCAATGGCGCTTGTCCCGTGTTTCCTATTCTTCACTTGTGTCCGTTCTCGTAATAATCCGTTCTCGTAATAATCGTGTGGTTGCGGAGCAACGAACGCGACAAAACTTCAGAGAAGTCACTGTTTCTTTAAATTTAAGGAAGACTCAGGAGAACGTAAGCACCCCCCTGCCCCCCCCCCCCCCCGGGGGAGGGGGGCATAGTCATTCAATGGTCCTTATAGGGAATCGCTTCCCAGTGAATAGCCGGTTACGTTTCGCGAATTCGTCACAGGATTCGTTCATTTTTGTTTTACGCATTCATTATATATATGCTGGGTATAGGTTCAGTAATTCTTGGACTAAAATTTAAAAAAAATGCTGGTATGTTTTGTAACGGTGATATAATTGATGCCGTTGATGCACACACAGCCGCGAACACAGTTCACAGATGGCTGCAGCTTTGTGAAGCAATGGCAACGAGAATTCTTGCGTTGAATATTGCCGTTTGGGAACAGGAATCAGTTCCTATGTGTACCTACAGTACCTTTCGTTGGCGAAGAGCTTGTGAGAGCATGCGATCTATTGCGACAAAAAAAAAAAAAAGGACTGCGTTGTCGCACAGCCGCTGGATACGCAGCGAGAATAGAATCTACAGCCTTCGGCAGTGTCATGCGTCCAACCGCAGTACACCTTTTCCGATGAGTTCGATTTCTCCGCGCTCTCCCTGTCAGACTCGACAGCCCACTAAGCTATTGTGGTTTCGCCTTGTTTGTCGTGGTTCCCATACGTCACAGCGACAACAGGCCATCGCAAAACTCCCTTGCGGTAAGTCTGTAGAACGTGCACCGTATCTTTTGTGGCGGAAAATTAGGAGAACTTCGCGCGTGACAACAGAGCGTTCATTACCGTCATTTTCAGAATTGAGCCCGAGTGCAATCGAAGACAGCCTACCGATTATCTCTTAGTTTCGTCTATCGTTGCAATAGCGAAGTTCTCTGCATACACGCAAAGCGTCACCCGTTATGATAAAAGGTAAAAAAATATAAAAAATAAAAATGTATAGGTGGGCTTCTCCCTGCTAACACTCTCATTGCGGTGAAGCCAGTTTTAGGTGTGCTTATCGACTAACATTCAGTACCAGAATCCCGGAATACGGCCATCACATCGGCTAATACGATCGCAACAGTTCGAACAAGAGCTTCATATTTTAGCGTGCCTGCTCGATGCAAAGCAAATAACTGGTCATTTTTCGTTATTTCAAAACACGAAAGTAACCAAACATATCTATACGTAATCTGCAAGGAATGGTAGTTAAAAGTAGCACTTCATTATGATTCAACTTCGGATAACCGAATGGGTTCAACTTACAGTGCGGTACCCACGGAATGGAATGCGGCAGTTTAGGGCTAAGTAGCGCACGTACTTTCGTTTTCCGCCGTCTTTAATTAGTTTCACATCGACGTGAAATTCACTCGCACGCTTAGATGATTATGATTGCCTTCATGAATGGCTCACACCCACTCTGGGGGATTGGCCAAGAAACGAATAATCTACAGAAAAAAGTGGTCGCATATGAATTGTATCACTGATGAATGATAGAATAGTATGGAATAAATTAATAATGTTAATTTATAAATTTGAAATCAAGACCGCCCTGATTCAATTAAGAATTTTTGTACATCGGAGCAGACATCCCGGTGACGATGACCTAATGAGGAGGCTCCCAACGATAGAATATTCGAAGTAATGAAATTCGATCTAATTCGATTAAACGCCGCTTTGAGAATGTTTTTCCTCGGTAAATTGAAGCGGTTGCATGATAAAAAATAATGTTCGACTGTTTCGTCCTTGTTGCAAAACGAGCAAAGAGGGGAAGGAGCCAGACCAGCTCTGTGCATATAAAAGTTTAGTTTTGGAACGCGACAGCGTAATTTTGTAAAAAAACTCATTTTCTTGTTGAACAGACGTTCCTACGCCAAGGGAACAAGAGGTGTCTGTTCGTTTAGATGAGTGATTAATGTTTTCCCAGAGTCGTGAATTATGGCACGCCTTCTAAATCTGACACGAAATATGGGTGCTGATGTGGCAATAATTGAGAGTATCGGACCGCTGAGAACGGCTTTCGCCAGAGTGTCCGCCATTTAATTCATTTTTATCCCTTTGTGGCCCGGCACCCAGATTGGTATGATTAAAGTTACGTGGGCGGGAACAAGAAAATTAAAAAGTACGTAATAATTGAGAATCACTATTTGCAGCGAGTGCTGAACACAAAGATAAAGAATCTGCAACTATGGCCACACTTGAGGTTGGTGGGCTGAGCTTTCGTAAAGCCGTAATCACCGCTAGAAATTCCGCCTTAAATACTGATAAGAAATCGGGAAGTCTCAATGAGAATGACCAGTTGAAGGTCTCGGAGAAAACACCAATAGTAGATTTTTTTCTTAGATCAGAACCGACGTCGTCTTCAGTGGCCAGATGCGTAGCGAAATGGCTTTGTTGATTCGAGCAATTACACTGGCGTGCGCACGGGTAAAGGAGGGTGGGGGAGGGGTCTTCCTAATCATCTAAGGGGAGTGAGAAGTATTCTTCATTATTTCACTCGGTGGGGTCTGCCCAATTATTGTTCCACGTGCAGGGATACGGCTATGCGGGTTTTTTAATATAATGATAACCGACGACCCATTATGTTGCATTCCGAGAACTGTTTACTTTCCATCTTTTAACCTCTGAGAGCCGGGAAACAAAGGCAGGCCGTCGTGGGAAGCACTGTCATCACTTAATTTTCATTTTTGCATCCAATAAGAAGCTCGTTCTCTTTCGGACTCGACCAGTTGGGGGTGGAGGTGGGGGGTGGGGGGGGGGGGGGGGCTGCGGCGTCACTTCTTTCTCCGCAGTGGAGAACGCTGCGCTACGCCTATTGGTATAGATGATCACTGGAGGCCGGATTTTTAGGCATTCGAAAAGCGCGTTTTAGGCGCCAATAATAGTAGCAAAACAACGTTCTAGGTCTCCCACGTTGTAAGTATATACACAATAAATTTTTACATAAATGCAAATAATTTCAAACGAAGACGTGCGCGACCTGTATCTACTACAGGAAAAAAAAAATTATTTTTTATGATGGCGCAAATGCGCCAACAGTTGAACGTAGCCGGGCGATCGTCCTTTTTCCCGCACGGTTCGCAGAACACCGTCTCTCCGTTGATTCTATAGCAAGGTGAGTCAAGTGTCCACTGTCGAATCAACACACTCCTGGGTGTCTTTCTTTTCGGCATGGCTGAGAAGGGCAGCGTAGGATCAGGTAGCCAGACCACTAAAAGACCAGAAGGGGGGGATGCCTCCCTTCGGGACGGGTCAAATCACACAGAGCCAATTTTTCTCATGGTGGGGAAACCGTAAAAAGGAAATTACAAACAAAACAAAAGCCGCGTGCACATCACCATTTCCTCTGACCGCTCGCCGCGATTTCACATTCGCCAACCGCTCGCGCCATGTCAGCGCGGCGGCGTGGGCTGGCTGGTGCATCCCACTTCACTACAGCGTTTGTTTTCCCGGAGTTGGTTCAAGTTGAGGACTAGGTTGAAGCCCATATAGATTTCCGAACAATATTCCCTGGTAACAGAAATCACGGTCTCAAATTGCACCCTAAAGCGAAACTTGAGGCTAAATAGTGTTCATGTAGGCGCCTATTTTTAAAATACGCATTTATAGGCATTTGTAGGCGTTTAGGCACAAACGCCAAAATATGCATTTATAGGCACTATGAGAACACTATAGAAGATTGTATAGGGAAGTGCGGCGATAGGAGCGCAAGGAACAAAATAGGTGTTTGCCTAAAATCCATCTCTAGTGATCATTTATCGACATATATAAAAAAACGCATATTATACCATAGATGTCATGCGTATTGCAAATTCAAATACTCCGCTTCCTGCTGCAAGATATTCACGTTAGTGTTCGGACCAGTATATACGAGTCCATAATCAAAACCAACGAGGAAAAAACTTCTTCGGGTAGCAGTTATTGGTTTAGGAGGAGCTTTGACGAGCGGGCGTGGCAACCAGCATCATATAAGAGCGGCTTGTTTGCCGGCTTTGTACATTATTCCTGAGTCGTAAAACGCCAGTGAAAGGGAGTACAAGTATAGAAAAACCACGAGTATACAAAACAGGCAAAGTGACAAGGAGGGGCGCTTGCTGCTATCGTTCCTGTTACAACGTCTATTTCTTTCACGCGTGTTTTTTTTTCTTATTTTTTTCCTTCCCATTCGCTAGTGGCACTCTACGACGCGGTAAACATCCATTGTGCGAGCGTGTCCAGGCGATCCTCGTCCTCGATTCAGGGATGTGCTTTCGCAGCTCACTCGCAGTCTACGTGTCTACGCACAACGTCTCAAGACCGGATCACCTTTTCCCTTTCGCGCGGTATACATGTTTCCGCCAACAACACGGAAGCATTTCGTCGGAGCGCTCCCGCTCCCCGCTTAAGTTGTTGTCCAAGCGCTGTCGATTATAGCAGAGGCTCTTAAGTTTCTCCGTGACAGAATTGGTTGCTCGCGCTTCCATAGGATACGTGCTAGCCCGTGGCAAGGAGCTACGCTGCAGTTGCGTGCTTGTGTGAAGCAGGACAGTTACTTGCGTCCACATCGGCTCCTCGTTGCTCATCACAGCCGTGTGGCTTGTGCGGAGTAGAGTACTCGCACTGTGCACCGCACGGAGGCGTTGAAAGGCTCAGGGATGATCGTATTGCATCGTGTTACGAGCTGTTAAACCGAGCTAATCGTTGATATTACTGCGAATAATAATAATAAGAATAAGAAGAAGAAGAAGAACAAGAACAACAACAACACAACACAACTCAGATCAGAACCTGGTGGAATAACAGAAGTTAACGCGCTCTGAGGGACCGTATTCTGGGGTGATTCGGTATCCGGTCGAGGAGATGGCTTTGCCAGCACGCGATTGGGTGACGTCATTAGCGGCGCCGTCCGAGACTAGAGTCGTTTGGGAAAGGGCAAGAATGATGTCATTAATAAGCAACGGGTAGAAAGCTAGAAAAAAAAAGCGGGTGTCTAACAACTAGGTATGAGCTGTTTTGCTGAATGAGGAAAAGGTGCTTTTTTTATGCAGCATGTACCTCGAAAGCAAAAAAAAAAAGGAAGATGATGACAGAACAGAAAATGCAAGGCCTAGTGACCGCTCTTTTATTTTATTTTTTCCTGCATCGGCAACGTATACTAGACACGCTTGCAGCAGCATGTCGGGACAAAAAACAAGAAAAACTCTATCAGTAATTCAGCGTCCATGAGGGATATCCTATATCTTCAGCTCGTCGGTGACGACAAAGCAGACAGAAAAGTATAGAAAAGATGCAAATGTTTACATACCGCAATTATTACATTAGAAAGAAGTTGACTATGTGCTGTCAGAGATGTAATTAAAGGGCCCCTCACCAGGTGACCTAACGAATTTTAGTTAGACATTGCAAGTTGTTGCGAGCCCAATAAAGAGCATTTTGCCACAAGAATTTTTCTAATCGGTCGGTTAGAAGCTGAGAAAAACAATAATTTGTAGCGGCGCGAAACCATGATGCGAGGAGGCGAGCTGCTAACCCTTGCCGCTCGCCCCGTGTAGCCTTCGCAAGCCAAATCCCTTCCCTGCCCTCTTCGGCACGCGAGCAGAAGGATCACATAACGCATACGCATGAACACGTCATGCGCACAAAATGTCACGAGCGCATGACGTGCCCGAACCAGCCCGAGCCCCCGAGACGCGAGCGGTGTTGTGGCGGCGTTCTTTGCGCTTCATCTCTGCAAGTTATGCCGAATGTGCCCTCGCCGATCACTTGGCTTTTAACCTATTACTGAGCACGAAAGCTGCAACATTTGTACGGACGCGAGACTAGCGGTGTGCTGCATGAACATAGTTAGACGCGGGAGGATAAATGAGCCTAATGAGCGCTGGAACGCGGTAGAAAATTAGTTTCTTTGCAAAGGGTGGCGTCTGCACGATGCGCAAGGCGCGAGAACACGAACGCGTGCGAAACGGAGGTAGATTAGTCTCGAATCTCGCTGCGATTCGCAGTAAAAATTAAAAAAAGAAAACGCACACATTTCGTTTGTGTGTTTTATTATTGCTCTCAAGTTTTATTCATCCATTCAAGCAACAAATTACACAAACTACACGTCGTGTCAAATAATTATCGCAGTGTCACGTGCTACTGTTGGCGACGTCAGAGCACAGTCGTCTACGTAGAGGAGCGATGTCACAGCACTACCATCTACGTAGGGCCATTCTCTCATGTACGTCATCCCCTCATTCTCTGGGCGCGCGGACGCGAGAAGAAGGGAAAGCAGCGTTCAGCTTGAAATTTGACCCATTTACGCGGCGCGTAGCGTTGCAAATTTTGGCAGACGTAATCGTGAACGCCCAGTGTATGCATTGCGCTCGTTAGCTCAATATTGTCAAACCTGGTGAGGGGCCCTTTAAGATCACAAGAGTAATATAATACCACGCGAGGTTCGCCGAAGTGAACAGCAATAATTTCATTCCTTCACTGCGTTGTCGTGTGTCTTTTTTTTATTGCGATGGCAATTATACGGACAGTCTCGGCTGGTTTTTGTCCGTCCCCGTCGCCGTCATTCACCGTATATATATATATATATATATATATATATATATATATATATATATATATATATATATATATAAGAGTCCCAAAGAAAGTAATTCAGGAAAAATGCTTCCGACGCACGGAATCGAACCTGGGACCTCTCACTCCGCAGCCCGTGGCGCTAGGCACTACGCCACGAAACGCTGATCATCTGGGAAGCTAACGGCGAGCGTTATATACATACCCTTTACCGCTGGCCGGACTCAGAGACGGCAGGCGCTTATAAGCGTTTCTTCATTGCCAGCGAGATGGCGCGAGGAGAGCAACGAAGGCCACTTCGCTCGCTGCAGCGGCCGCGTTTGCGAAAGGAGCGCGCTGTTCAAACAGAAATAAGTAACAACTGCGACATTTAGTTCGCGCTCGTCCTGTGTGTACCTGTTCGTTCGTTTCGTGCGTCCCGCTTTATGTTTCAGCAGTGCACTTCAAGTATCGAGCTGTGACGCATGATAGTTCGCGCTCGTCCTGTGTGCGTTCTTTTCGTGCGTCCTTTGGGCTCGAGCGACGCGCTGGCAATTTAGAGCTGCTTTCCGTTCTTCGCGTCACATTCCAATTTGTTGCTATCGCATTCATTGCTTCGCTGTTGCGGCGAAACTGTGACTTTTTTTTGTAGACCGCGAGATCATCAGCCCCAATGGTAGCCTCATTTCAAAGTAGAATTTTCATCGGAACGCATCAGCCACGATGCGAATAGACACACTTCATGCTCAACTGCCGAACGACTCAGCCTCAGGGCTACCGCGACAGGTATGTAACGTGGCAACCGTTGCTTACAGGCCTTAATAAACTGTCTTCGGCTTAGCCCAGCATCGATTTCAAGCCGTCACTGGAGTTTTGGTGCAGTGACATGTTCGTTAAATGTAAAGCATTTCTTAGCGAGCCAAAGGCCCTTTTACCGTTTCTATCTATCTTTTTATCTAGCCGCCTATGTCTGGCTACTCTCATCAGCGCCTCCTTAACTTGGTACATACTAATATTGGCCTAGGAGGGCATTAGGACGAATATGATGGAGAGGTCATTACATGAATAACGTGAAATACCTGCCGCGTACGTCGCGAAACTCTTTCCCTCAATCACGTGTGACGCACCCCCGCATACGGCGGCCCGTAGTATGCGGGCATAATACGGGCATAATTCACGCTTTCCCTGTGCATGCCTGTGCGTTCTTTTAGGGTGTCTTTATTTGTGCTTCAGCGGTGCGCTGCAAGTATCGAGCTGTTTCTGGTTCTTCGTGTGTCATTTCAATTTCGTGCTATCGCATTCATTGCTTCGCCCTTGCGGCGACGAAACTGACTTTTTTTGTGCCTTACAGCAGTTCCAATTGCTTGACTTTTTCCCCGTGGTCATTCCTTCGTTTAAACGGCCACCGTTGGGCTGCACAGAAAATTCTGCGTCTTAAGTACAAATTCCTTCCAATGTCGTGCAGTGGCGCTGCATTCGTAAAAGCTGCAAGAGATATAAGGACTGCTTTACGTTTTGTGTCGCACCAGGAGAGAACACGGCGTTCTTTATTGGTGACAATAGCTCTGTGAGCGGTGATGGTCCGATGTTGCATGATTTAAAGCAGTTTGCAATTTAATCGAGCTGTCCACCTTTCGCGGCATAGACAGAGAGGTTACCCCGCCATAGATGCCGCGATGTGCCAGAAATTCACCCCCGCGCAGCGTCACGACTGCTGACTCTGCCTTTGGCTTCCAGTGGAATCCTGCGGGATCTTACAAACTTCCTCGAAAATTTTCTTGATTGCTCTAACAGACAAGTAGTGTCGACGTCACAGCTGAAATAGCAGTAACTGTCGATAGGCACACGGATGATGTTCGTGAATGTCAGAGCTCCAGAGAAAACAGGCGACTGGACCCACTTTCAGATCACACTCGACCTCCTGTCCTTCTGAGGGTGCACATAGTTGTGGGAAGTACAGTATGGCAGTAGGTCTAAATGATACGAGCATGATCGCAGTCGGTCCACATTGAACTCTGAGCTAAATAAAAAAAAAACAAAGGGTTCTTGGAAAACGAGTAAATTTCATGAAGCCGGTCCAGGAGACATGATCGTTTCTTTTCAGCGCTCAGGGCCCTGAAAAGTGGTGTCAGGGTAGAGTGACGCGACCCTGACTGTCGAAGCCGGCGCTTTGGCTGCCATTCCTCACGGTGAAGGCCTCTGCGCTGGCGCTGATTTTCTTCTGTCCCATCTTGACGAAAAAGAATCGGCCGGGGTCGACGCTCAAGGCGATTTTCACGAGAGGCGTGGCCACCGAAATGGTTCCAGCCGTGGGCGAGGTCCAGACGACTCGTCGGCCCGAGTCACGCGACACCTGGACGTCTCCCCACGGCGTCTGCTTGATGCGTATGCAGCCGACGAGCCAAATTTCGTCGCCATTTCGCGTGCTTCGCTGCCTCGCCTCCCGGACTAGGCGGAAACACTCGCGGAAGCGCTCCGTACCCTGATCTTGGTTAGAGTGGAACACGCTTAGCGGCAGGTCGTAGAAGAGGTTTCGGAATCGCTCGGTGGTCGACTTGGTTCCCGAAGCGTCGACCAGGTAGACGAGACCGTGGTTGAGCGCCGTGAACGTGACTCCGCGGCTGGAGACCTTGGCCAACCTGGTGCCCGAGACCATGTCCACGTTCTCACCTTCCTGGAGCACGCGGCCGCACGGATGACACACGCAGCTGGAGTCGCCCGAGGAGTCGATGGCCGCCGTGCAGTGCATGGCGAAGTTGACCACTCGCACGGAGCCGTCGGTCGCGATGTCGACGCGTATGGAGTCTTGTAGGATGACGGACACGGTGCCGTAGCTGGTCACCACGGGACCGTAGTAGTCGTCTGGCAGTTCGTCCCACGGTTCTTGGAACAAAGCCTCCGGGTCATCCTGGGCGTCGCCGCAACCACCTCTGCTCATGACGTGCCGCGGTGTCTCGGCTGCGTCGGCGAATCCGTGATGCGGTTCACCCGTGCCGCTGTCTTCTTCTTCGCCTCTCTCGCCAACTTCGTGCGCCCGCATCATGGAAGCGTGCAGGAACCGAGCGTATTCGATGTGCTGGTGCAAGTCAATGTTGTAATCGTGAAGTACGGGTTCTTCCTGCGACTCGAAACCATCGGGATCCGCGTACTCGGCCGCGTAGTAGGCATCGAAGATGTCCCCGTTCTCGTCGACGAAGGAACCGTAGGGGCTGAATGGAGACGTAAGCTCGGGGTAGCCGACAAAAGGAGGTGGCAGATAGAGGAAAGGCGGTGGCACTATGCCTGGCCACGGCATCACGTTGTCGTTGAAACTGTCGTCGGCCCCATCCCGGTCGAGGCGGTGCTCGTGCTCTTCATTGCTCGGGGGCGTACGTCGCGTGCGTTGGTTCTCTCGCTGGCGCTGATTCTGTGACTGTTGATTACGTCTACCGGGTCCAGCAGTGGCAGTGTGACGCTGGCGGGTGGCCATCGCGGTGAGAGCGTCACACGTCCCCGTCGCCTGCGAAAGCATGAACCGATTCAGTGAGCGGAGCGAAAGCAGACATTGTTGCTCGGTGAATAAGGGTCCGTGTCCGCGAAACGTTGTTACGCTTGTGAAGTTCGTAAAATAAAAACTTGGAGGACGCTTGAGCTTCGCCTTCAAACGTACAACGCGATAGCGTAATCGGGCCCCGTGCGTATCGCCTTCTCAACTGCTAGCCTCGCTTCGGTTCTCGGTGCATGCCTCAACCGTGTCGTAAGGAAACTAGCGACTGTGCGCGTAACATGGGCCGTTTCAAACTATTCTAGAATGGCTACTTCAAGTGCAGTTGCGTACGCAGCCGACGAGCCAAATTTCGTCGCCATTTCTCGTGCTTCGCTGCCTCGCCTCCCGGACTAGACCGAAACACTCGCGGAAGCGCTCCGTACCCTGATCTTGGTTAGAGTGGAACACGCTTAGCGGCAGTGCCCACTACGCCATAATTATTCCTTTTGCGAATCAGCGAAGGGACCACTACGCGTCCGTAAGGCAACACGCGAACCTACGCAGCTGTTCACGTTGTTGATGCTATTGCTGATGATGATAATGAGCGCTTTGTAATCAGTGGACCTTTAAAGCACCCACTCTTTGCGCAATCCACATGTTTTGACGCCTGGCGCGATTCAACGCTTCTGCCACACAATATTACATGCGTCAAGGAGACTCTTTCCACTACATGACATTCATATTGTGTTTTTTTTTTCCGAAGCAGTTTCAAGAAATAGCGTGACACTGTGGTAGAACACCTGCTTGCCACGCAGACGGCCTGGGTTCAACTCTCACTCGTACCCGAAAATTATTATTACTTATTTTATTTGCATCTTTCTCGATTGTTCGATCCCGGACAAGATGATTTTACGCCCAAAACCAATGACGCTATCACCGACGCCGACACCGGAATTTTTGCGAAACGACCTCTTTAACGCTGTCGCGTTAAAAACCATTCTATAGAGATGCTAGCGAAGGCCGCCGAGAGCGTGGAAAAATTCTTACCTACACAAGGAATGTGAATCGGGCCTCTGACGAAGAAACTCACAAAGCATTTCTTGCACGGCCGTTATCAGTATTCAATCAATCAATCAATCAATCAATCAATCAATCAATCAATCAATCAATCAATCAATCAATCAATCAATCAATCAATCAACGCTTATTTTGCCAGAAAATTCTGTATGGTCTTCAGCGTAAACGCTGCTCTAGGCAGCTTGACTTGGTCACCGAAGACCCTTAGATTGGCAGCATGCGACATTCACAGCACAAACATGCATATCAGACTAATGGCGTGGACAACCCCACGACTGACTGGCACCTTCTCTTACGAACAAATCTTACGCGAGGATGAGCCCTGGGACCGAATTGACAAAGGTTTCATTCGTACGACTGACATTAACCAGCCGGCTTTGCTTTAGATGTCCATCACAACTGGCTGAAAGTTTCCCCCACGAACAATTCGAGCGTAAAGTTCTTTATGAATACAGGCCTTCAAGCCCGCAGAATATTGACGATAATACTTTAATGCTACTGCTTATCGCGTTTTGCCACTGATCTGAACGGCGCTACGCCAGTATCATCATTGGACTTGGTTGGAAATCAATGGCAAGTAAGATATTAACAAAATCAAGGCAAAGCTGGGAATTCTTGCACTATACCGTCCCTGGGATATATGCTTAGCTTGACCACGCGGCCTGCACCAGAGGGCCATCTTTTCATCAGTCAAGACTGAAATAATATTAATGAGAACTAACAGACAATAATGCCAAGGAAAGTACTTTTCTTGGCATTATTGTCTGTTAGTTCTCATTAATATTGTGTCTAACAAAGAAAAACGAGCCCTTAAAATTAACTTTCTTTCCTTCAAGGCTGAAATAAGTATTCCGATGAGTATGATGCCGCGGACAATGTCCGCTCTGTAGCGTTGAACAAAATTCGCTTAACGCTCAGTGGAAATCAGAACCTATATTCACGAAGTTGTTTGTACGCGACAGTTTGTAAAAACGACAGCCCCAATCAAAAGCAATGGTGACAAGCGTTACGCTATAGAGAATTTGGTGCGGCCATGACTGAAAAACGCGTACGGATAAGTTAGGTGCAACGAACAGTCTTCAAGTTAAACTAAATTTGTTAATCAGTGAATAAAAATCGGGTCCTATATTCACGAAGTCGTTCTCACTTTGCGTGGGTTCATCGGAATAATTGTAGCAGTCGATAGTGACAGCGAGCGTATAATTCAATCAATCATTAAGGCGACAAGCCAGCGGCATGGCTATTACGCAGAGAAAAAAACAAAACAGCTATGTACGGAAATTAAATTCACGCGCGAATTGAGTGAGCCTCCTCGCTCGCCGTCTGCCTCGCGGTACATTTCATCCCGCAAGTAACTCAGCTGATATTTCCTGATCGTCCCTGTTCGCCGTTTGCGGATGCATCAACGCGCACGAGGAGTGCTTGCTTGCCTCGATGAAGCGTTTCAGGAAAAGTGTTTCCATGTGGTGTGCGAAAGAACGGCTTCACAAATAGCCAGAGATATATGACGGAAGTCGGGCGCGTGTGCTACACTCTTAATCAGGTCCTGGTTAAATGCTGGCTATAGCCGGGAAACCAGCCGAAAAATGCCCGGTTTCCTGGCTATAAGCGGGACCTTTAAGCGGAACATTAAGCGGGACCTGATTAAGAGTGTACAGTAAGGGATCGACATAACTTATCAACCGTGAGTGACGGAGGGTTGTGCGGGTAGATCGCAGGGACGGCCAACCTTTATAACACCCCGCTACAATTAGGGAGGTTCTGAAGGACTTCTTCGATTGTATACAGCTACCCCTATATATATTGGAGAAAATCCTGCCGCCACCCACACTCCTGGGACTTTGTAGGGATGCTTTATCATTTATTCTAGGACAGCCTAATCATCCACCGCTCACGGCCGGCTAATCACGTTAATAACCTGGGTGGACCGTCGCTCTAACCACTGGCCAAGGTGCGAAAACCACAAGAAGGTATCGCTACAAAACGCCGGCCCTGAATCCAGATGACACAATTCCTATACGTTTGAAGTTTCGTCGCCGTGTTTCAAAGAATGCTGGGCAACGCCGCGGAGATGCTAAGCCCACTTATTTCAGCTCCCAGTCACGAAATCTGCGCGCAGGGAAGTAACGGGGAAGCTGTCAATTCCACGAGGAATCGCTAACGCAGAAAAGCGTGCGAACGCAAACTCACGTACTAAGCCGAGCGGCGCTCCATGGTGAAGCTTGAACTGGTTGCAACGGGGCCGGGCAACGCTTCTGATCAGCCCACGGTGGAAGAGAAGAAGTTCACGCGCAGGCAGAGCGCGGGTTGAGACATAGAAGAAGCCATCGTAGCGAATTTATTAAATTTTATTTTCACTCGCAGCACAGCAACGCCGCACAAATCATCGTTCAAGTCGCTAAGGTCCAACCCTAACCGAGAGAGTTAGAATTCGCGAAAGAAAAGCGAATCGCACTGTTCTTCGCTGTGCGTTTTCGTCTTCTTCGTGCAGATGTACTTTTCAGGGTTTCTGGACGAACAAATGTTTTATAAGCAGTACGTAGAGGCCGGAATTGTGCAAGATTTCATTACTAAGGTTGTAAAGGAAAACGCGAAATGCGGACGCGGCAGGCACGGTTGAATTTTCTCATTTCGTGGATAGTTTTCGCATAATGGAACAGAGATTTTTTTTTTCGTCAATTCATCTTGAGAACATGAAGTAGGGTAGAGCTGACGGCAGGTTAAGACGTCAGTAGAACGCAAGCAAAATCGAATAAGATACGATTTTATTGTAAAGGAACGACCAGATAGGATGAAAGAGATCTATAGTGCGTTGCACTAGCTAGGCTTCGCTCCTGAAGCCATAGAGTGTAAGAATGAGTCTTTTCCTTTACCGGATCGGTTCGACCTTGAACCAGAAATGGCCAAATCCTGCATAGACAGCGCTTTTTTTCATCTTATCTTTCAGTCTATCAAGCTTTCGTGTAAGGTGCCTGATAGTGGGGTGCCCGTCAATGGAGCAAGGGCTGATAAGGTTATTTCCAAGTGCTAGGAAGCCTTTCTCTTAGCTACAGTGTCCTCCGTATCGCTACCAGGCTATCGCATCTTCTGTGGCAATCGAACTTAAAGTGAGAAGCACGCAGATTCGTAGCAAGAAAGGAAGGAGTACGTTGGCTTGCGGTGGCTTGACACGAAGTTTTAATTGTTTTCTTCTTTCTTCTTGTGGGTTGTAGGCTGTAGAGGAGCGCAGCGAAGCAGTGATCTATGACACTGCGAACGTCAACGAAAGGCTGTGCTCGTGAGATGTTGCGTCAGCGACGGAATAATCGACAAGGAATAACAATAACGCAGGGGCACGCACAGATACATGGACCGAATTCACAAAACTTTTCTTTCGCAAGTGCGTTTTCCCATTGGTCAGCCGGATTCGCTAGTGATATGTTCCGTATCGTGATTGGCTGAAATATTCTCTTGCGAATATTTTTAGCATAAGATGTTTTTTATGAAAACGGGCCCTGATTTCCAGCTAGTGTAGACGCTTTTGAGTGTCACCAAGCGTAGACAAATTTACCGGTTCATTCCGTCAATTCGTAAGGTGCGAGTTCAGACGTATCCATACCATCATCGGAAGTGCTGGGTGGCATGTGCGCCAAGATTGATATGTTGTGTATTATAGCACACATAAATGAATATACGGTACATTCACGTCTGAATGCTATTAACGCTTAGAACGACAGAAGGTTGCGCTAGTTGTTCATGCAAGAGGGTAACATTAATTATGATTAATTATGCAAACGCTGATGCAAGAGAGGAGGTAAGACAAGACAACACAAAGGCCGACTATCAACTGCAATGGTGCACTGCGACGGAAAAAAATGTCGACACAAAAACCAATCTGCGCGTACTCAGGTATGACAGCACCACTTGTCAGTCAGGTACACTTGCGGGTCTACGCGATAGATTTATCTCTCGCGTAGACCAGTTCAAACATTAAGATGTTAATACAGTTCAAGCAATACAGTTCAAACAATATATATTTCAATAATACAGTTCAAGCAATACGTACCGTTCGACTATGGTAGACTTTGGTAGTCTAAGAGAAATCGGAAAGCACCCACAGGGAAAGAAAAACAGCTAGACTGTGATAGAGAAATCGAAAAGCACCCACAGAAAAAAAAGCTAAACTGTGTGATACACAAGTTGTGGCGTGTTTTGATTAATGCGAAAAATAGCTCATATCCGTAAAGATTTCCGAGTCACATAGTGTGTTACTTGTGGCGTTAGATGTCATCATAAGCTGCCGCGCCGTGATTTCCCTTTTCTCAGCAATCTTCATCTAGATTATTTCAAATAAAATCAGTCTAGAGTATGGGACTCCAGTCTACATCCTATTATGCTACTTCCTGTATGTTTACTAAGAGATTAATACATTGTATTTTGAATGTAGAGTTGAATTCAGAATGCTTTAATTTGCAAGTGCTCTTTACCATTGGCCGGCTGATTATATGATTAAAGTAAAGTTGGAATGAATTATTTTCTTTCAACTGAACAACTAGACGTATTCCAACCACGTATTAAAGAGATATCTCAGCACATCACCTCCGATTTCGTTATCCTTCCATGAAATGAAGTCCAATCGCCAGTCATCAAGTACAGAGCAAAATTAACGCATGAGCACAAGATATGGACGAAAAAAACACAGCGCCGACCAAAGTAAAAATTTTACTTTTGTCGAGACTGTGTTTTCTTGGTCCATGTCGTTCCTCGGCCAGGCGGGATTCCGCCAAACTTTTGAACGCAAGTTCCTTTCGCATGAAGTTTTAGGGGCGAAGCTCCTCTTAGTCTAGTCTCCGTTGTCCGGCGTAACCACCTTTGCAAACTGCCCACTACTTCGTCTGTGCAAACATCCCACTACGACCCATCACTGATCCATTACTTCACCGACCATATAAAGCTGTTATAATGAAGGGGGAACGGAAGCCACCTTTGCAAACTGCCCACTAATTCGTCTTTGCAAACATCTCACTACGACCCATCACCGATCCATCACTTCACCGACCATAAGGCCGTTATAATGAAGGGGGAACGGAAGCCACGTCTAGCTACCACTTACTATTAATAAAATTTCTTGTATATATATATACAGTGTTTGCCACGTCTTTGATGATGTACTGGGCTATCGCTTTGATTTCTGCTGGGCGAAACCACTGAAGATTTCACGGTGTAACTATGATTGCTTCAGGAGCTTCGCCCAAGCTCTTCATCATTCACCCGTGGATATGCTGTGAATTTTTTTTTCTGAAGAGTGGTTATTGATGTCGGTCTTAGAATAACAGAGAGCTGAGCTAGATGCCAGGTATTCGTGTTAAAAAGACAGGGCGTACAAACACGGACACAAGAGAGAAGTCAAGACAGCACAAACTCCATTTGTGGTGTTTTGACTTCTCTCTTGTGTCTGTGTTTGCACGCCCTGTCTTTTGGTGTCGGTCGTTTCGTAAGCTGCATTTTAAGAACGATGGTGCATAGTTTAGGGAACGAGTTGAACTGCGTCATCCGAGAAAGTACTGCTTTGCATTTTCAACCTCTAGTGCACTTATGACGGTGGTTCCTGTGACAATAACCACGCTCGAGTTTTGTAGACTCTATCGCCTCATGTGATGCCTACTGTAATAGCTCTATATTAGCGTCGACAAAAGTAAGTAACCAGGACCCCGAGGCATAAACTTATCATGTGATACTAATTAAGTCGATTTTGTTTGTTCTATTCTATGATTCAGTGGATGAACAAACATTAGTACGGGAAGCCCATGCACCTCAGGCGTCAGCAACAAATACAATCTCACATTTTTAGACATTGCGCAGATATTGGAGGAACAACAGAATATAAGCTAAGCAAAGGGATGTGGCAACGACATGTGTGACACTGCGGTAAAGAGGCCGGACACGGTAGCACCCTTAAAGTTTTAATAAATGTTTATTCAATGTCTTACATCGCCCTACATATTTGCTTGCTACACTGGGCGTTGTGTAAGCCCAACATCGTGGGTGAAAATCGCAATATCTCTCGTCTCAAAGTTGCGTCGCACCGGCTTGTCAACCGTCCTCTTTAACACACGTTCCTTGTCTTCATTCCTCATCTTCTGAGCGTAGAACAAGTCTAAAGTTCGCTCTTCATCGGCTTCTTCTTATGCTCCTCTAGGCTCGCAGAGTGGATTATATCGCATTCGTGCATTGCAGCAAACACATGTATGGTCATCAGTACTTGTATGTACTTGGTACCTGGAGAGCGGTTCCCTTCTGCATCTGCACTCGAATGGAACGGCTGTCCGTACAGGAATAGAGTTTGTGCCGGCGGCGGTTCGGTCCTGCATGCGCGGCTACATATAAGAAGCATGTATGTTATTTTTTTTTTAGTTTACTACGCGTGACCACACTTCTCACAGGGATGAAAGCGAGAATATTGCGCCATTCAAGACACAGCTATTTCAGACAAACCTAATAACACTTCAGACAAACCAGTTTACCATGCAAGGGGCATGTTATAACATTTCGCTAGGTGTGTGCGAATATTCGAGTTTCGAATTCGAATCGAATAGTTCCTAATCGAATAATTCGATTCGACTTTCGAATAGCTAGTATTTGAAATTTCGAATGATTCGACAGGACGAATATCTAAAACGCGACAAAGGCCGATGGTGCAACTTGGTTAGGGTAAGGTGGCTGAAACTAACGCTAACGTCGCCTTTCGTTAAACTTTCGCCGACATCCTGGTTCAAAAGCGAGCGCATGCTGATCTTAAAGGAGATTATGTCATTTCTGCACGTAGCAAAACGCATAAGAAAACTGTCAAGTCCTTCACGGCTTCGCTTCCGAAACGAAGGCACGGACTTCTTGCGTAGTTCGGTCGCATATGCCACAAGCGCCTTAAAACGACCTGTCTTTGGCCTGCGAAACCCTCGGTGATTGGCCTTGCATATAAAATTTTTTTCACGCTGGGCACTCGCCACTGCCGCACCGCACCATTCGTTCAAAAACTCAATCGTTCCGGTGCGCAGTTAAAACGCTGCTGTGAACGGGAGCCCGAAGATGTTTGGGCCCGGAGCACCCATGGCGATGAAGCACAACATTACCGTTGTCAGATGAGTCGTATTGCGCGACCATAGGGGGAAAAAAAGCGACCTACCGTACACCCCTCCAGTAGGAAGTTAGAAGGGGTGCTACTGACTGCAATGGCGGCTCTTCTATGAACATGCTTGCGCGCCCATAGAAGCTGAAACAAAAGTCACTCTCGAAGAAGTGCGTAATGAAGCGGTTGGCACACCGTAGCGTCCCTGATTTTTCCTTTGTCTTGCCGTAACTGGCTGTACACATTTCGTGTAAATATACTATTCAATATTCGATTCGATATTCGATATTTTTGGCCACTATTCGGCACTATTCAATTCGCATTCGATTCGAGATGAAATTTCACTATTCGCACACCCCTACATTTCGCACTTCGATTGCATGCCGTGTCAGCTATACGCGGCTCACAGGATACAGATTCCATACGAATCAGTACACGCAAATGCATGCTAAACAACCATGCACAACCAACTTGTAACTTGTGATGCACGACCATGCACAAGCAACTTGTAATGAGGTAGAACTTGTTCTGTTGGTAGAAATCTTCAGAAGAACTTGTTGCTGGGCAATTTGGGGACTACTTGACGACATCTTGATTTCAGCGCTAAAAAGACGAACACGTGAGAGCGCTTGTCCTGTCGTCTCTCACGTGTGCGTATTTTTCAGCGCTGATGTCAAGATGTTGCATCTTCGTGGGCTCCATCCGTGTATCATGCCACCATGGTCATTCCAGTGAGTGCATTGAAGTCGCTTGTGCGGGTCTTGCTCGGCCATTTTCGAGTGAATTTCTGTGTGCCTTCGCAAAGTTCAGTACTCGTCTCTATATATATACACAACGATGTCACCACCTGCGTGCAGTTCACCCTCGCATCTTCCTTCTTTCTCCCCGTGACTATATAATGCCGATGACCAGCACGTTCAGCACCTTGTTCTTACCCGTCCTTTGTTCCCGTTCTTTACGTTATTTACGTTCGCACAGACGTGTTCGTAGGACCGTGTTCCTCAGACCGTGGCCCTACGCGTTGCAGGCCAGCAAAGCCACGCGGGCATTGCTACTGTTCTTAAAACCGATCGGCCTTAGTGATCAATTGTAGGCGTGTAAACGACAGGTGTGCATGTTTCACCCTGGTAGAACCTTGCTGGCTCTCCTTTGTTTCTTTTAATCTCTTAATACCGTTCCCCCCGCGCAGGGTAGCAAACCATGACGCGCGTCAGGCTGACCTCCTTGCCGTTCCTTTCCTTTGCTTTCCGCTTCCTCTGTGGACAAAAGACCACCAGTGTCGATCGGTACAGCGCACTGTAAGGTGCAAGCAGATATAAACGAACGGCGACAGTGTAGACGAAAACGTCACGGGTGGTGCCGTTCCGGTGGCTAGACTTCTTCACTTTGCCGGTGATGCGTGTATAAGGACGGCGCCGTGCACACCTTGCGGTGCTGTCAAGTTCTTGTAGGTGTTGTTGGAGGCACTGTGTATCGGCACTGAAGATGGACAATGTTGCATCCCTCTCGCTGGAACGAAAAAAAAAAATAATGACAGTAGTGAAACAGCTATATTGTGTCATGTCTACATAAAATTAAACCGCTAAATAAACAGGCTGCGTCAAATGATATACAAGGGAGCCTTGTAAGCTAGGTTAATGCGAACAAATAACAAGCCTACACATTGCGAACAGGGTAAGATGTTTACACACAACCTCGGAATTACGCGTACGTCGTAATACCAATTGTGCAATGGTGGCGGCTCCTTTATGACGTGGGAGTTCTTATTTGCGTACGTGAACAAGACTTATGAGTCGTGGAGTGTTAGCCAGCGCCACTTATGGCAATAGCGGCATATGTGAAATATCTTTTGACAGAAGACTTCAAGTGTAGAACGTAGACTCCAGGATCCGGCAGAGGCATGACACAAAGACTTCGTGTAAACTATCGTGTGCTACCTGAAGGTATAAAAAAAAGCGACCGAAGTCAAGACCCTTGTACAATATGCTGCACATTGCCTTCAATCTCGTTATGTATTTTGTAAGATATTTGCTCGTGCGAAAAAATGAAGTCGGATGCATTATGAACTATATAAAGCTAACCGGTTCTTGGCCAATCCCTCAGTGTGGGCATGAGCCACAGCTTCTGGGGTCTACTCTACTGTATACTATATACAAGTAGTTTAATCACCATTTTTTGGCAGCTATCGGAAGCATTGAGGTTATTTTGGTTTGAGCTGGTGGGACGTCACAAACGATTAAAAGTAACCATGACGTTCATACCGGGTAGCCTTAACGGCGGCCGCATTTTGTGGCGATGCCTGCCACTCGATTATATTACATTTGCTAGCTCATCCCGCTGATAACGCTGCCGGGGCGCGAGTCATGCCACTTAATCAAGAAAAGCGCGAACAGGCATCACTACCATATATTTCGGCCTATAAAATTGCAGGCACCGCCACAAGCAGTGTATCAGTTCACTTCTCTTGTCTAACAGTGTAATCGGCACATCTTTCGAGGCATCCACAATTACCTACATACCCTTTACAATGTAAAGCGAGGTTTCGTTTTCACTTTAACCCTATAGCGTCAAGACGCGTTTGTAGACGAAGTAAGTGAGTCAAGAAAAATCATGTGGGAGAAATTTAACAACAAATTATTCGGCCAAATCTCAGCAAGCGTGCGTTGACTGCGCGTACAAAAGACCCTTACCAGATGGCCGCCTTGAGCAAGAACTGAGCTGACACGTCAACTCATTCAATGTGTAAAAGGAACGCTAACACGACAAGGAGGAGGCAAATGCGGGCTTCAATGTTTAATTATACTCGAAGACCAGAAGATAAATTAAATTCGTTCAAATATGTTACATAAAAGTAAGCAAAATCGCATAACTAGATCCGGAGACACACAAGGCGTAATGACACACGGTGCCAAAGGAGCACCAAGCGGCCTCGGTTGTCGAATCCGGCTCTCTGGCTGCCGTTCCTCACCGCTAGCTGTTCTGTGTTAGCGGCGAGGCTTTGACCAATCGGCGTCCCGTGGCTGGCCATACTGCCGATCAAACAGACTTTGCCATTTCCTGTGGCTGTACGCCTCTTCCGAGGGGATACGCGGCTGGTGGTACTCGTTCAAATATAGGCTGGCTTGCTCGCCGTTGAAGCGGGACACGCATAACGGTGTGCGATAACACACACAGCCGAGCCACTCCACCGTAAACATGGTTCCGGTCGCCCTGACCAGATTCCGGATCCCATTGTCCAGAGGCGTCAGCTCCACTTTGCGGCAGGTCTGGACTATCCGGGCGCTCGTAGCTCTGACCACAATGTGATCGACCCCAAGGCGCGACCGCACCGACGACACGCGCAGTTGGGGTCGTCCATGGAGTTGATGGACATCGAGTGGGTCTGGGCTCAGCTGCACACCCGAACTGCGCGATGTACCGAGGTTTCGAGGCGTGCACAACAGCTCGAGGACATCAACAATGTGCAGTGACTGCAGTGGGCCTGCTGGGGTTCCATGCAGTAGCTTTTTCTTGACATCATACGGGACCAGCTGGTCTCTAGTGCAACTATCGCTGGTCCGAATTGCCGCGTGGTCATGCTGCTCCTTATCGCTTTCCTTGGTTTTCAGCAAGCGCAGCGGCGTATCGTAGTAGGCACTGGTGTCCAGCTCATTCATCGTGTTTCCTTGTTTATCCGAACATTGATGAAAAACGTCCTCCAACAGCTGGGCCTCCTCGATGACGCCGTCGTAGACATGGCATATTGTTTGCATTTTGGTCTCATCGCTGCCGACGTACTTTGTCGGGAGCATCTCTTTGGAGTCGCTGCCGCGTTGCTCGGCAACTGCAGAGCCGCGTTTGCCGAATGGAAACAACAGTTCGGTAAAGCAGGCGTAATGCGACGGCTGCGGCTGAACCAAGGGCGTTGGTTTCGCCGCCTGTGAGGGTACGGAGCTCCCCACGGAAAGGCGCTCGCTCTGGTTGCGAAAGCCTTTGATGTCACGCTGGATGTTACCGGCCGGCGTCGTTCTCCTTCGTGTGGGTCGAGAGGGTGCACTGGTCTGATGCCTCGGTCGTTGATGGCGCGTTTCCACAACCATGGTAGAGTCTCTTCGCCTGAAACGTTGACGGCGAGTTGCGTTAGAGTTCTAAAAAGTAGTTGTTTTATTGCTTACAAATGTACTAAATTTGTTTATTTCCTTACCGCTACAGCATGGCTCGATTTTTTGCGTGTAACATGTCGCATTCCACAAAACCAAGAAAATGATTGCTGACAAAAAGAGTAAGTGCGATTTAAAAGAAAGGCATGAAGTACAGGGTCCTATATTACAACGGGAGGTTATATCAGAGGACCAAACTTTCTCTGATATTCTTACAGCTTGTATGTGTATATCGCGAGCACACGCATTAACACACATAATGAGGCGTCGAATTACCTCGCCTCCCCCTCTTCTCCCCGTCCCTTGAAATAATTTTATGGCTACAACCCATAGGACCTGCTTTACCTGTGTTCACACTGACTGCAAAACTCGCCGAGTGCGTTTTCGTGGAAAGAAGCTATTAAAATAGAAAGTCAGGGCCAAAAAGGAGTTTTATCTGGTCCGCGTGTTTGTATCTACGACGTTCCACTCATTTCGACGAACTTTTGAACTGCTTGGGAACAGTAGAAGGACTATAACTAGTTGGTTGATACCTCGTAACACGAAGCTCCTTTTAAGAGGCAATTTTCATTGGCTGAATTTCGGACGCCCGTGACTCACGGGAGTGATCGGCACGATAACAAGAGCATGGCCGTGACAAGAATGAGCAATGAGGAGGGGGGGGGGGATTGTGGACAAACTTAACGTAACAATGGCTTTGTAATTACGACATCAGAAGTGAAATCGCAAACGGAAATAAGGCAAGCGTTCGCTTAATTTTATGTAAACACGGTTACCGTGTCTTATTCCATTTTATTACTGCTACGCTCCGGCCTATGACCACTTGCTTCCCTCTACCTGAGCACGTACTCTGTATCTTATATAGGATCACAAAAAACGCATGAGTCCAAGAATAATGCTTTGGCGTGGCTGGCAATGCTCTTCGCAGGATGAGGCCGTTTCTAGTGTCCGGCAGAAGCCTCCAATCTCAAAGGAGTTGCTATTGCCCTTGCATGCAATACCTAAATACCGCACTAAGTCTCGTGAAGTAGCTGTGATTCTGACAGATGAGATACAGCGTGACCCAGTCTCTGTATCTACTGCGCTCAAGTGTTACGAGATTACAAGCGCCAAGGCGGTGAGGCAACAGAGAAAGAAATGGAGCTGGTCAGTTGGTTGATAGAGCTTGCATTCTTATTAGCCGCGCAAACAGTAACGCGCATAAAGAAAGCAACAAAGTATACAGTAGACAAAGCGAGCGCTCGATGTCTATACTTCGGAGTAACTTCGTCTGGAGTTTGGACTGACTTCGTTCATTTGCAGTAACTTCTTTGAGTCACTTGGCCTCCATGTTTTGTGCGCGCTTGTTCAAAGCTGTGCTACAAATATTAATGTAGTACAAATACAAATGTCTACGGCAGCCGCATTTTCGATGGAGGCCCATGTAGTTAGATTTAGGTGCACGTTAAAGAACCCCAGCTGGTCGAAATTTCCGGAGCCCTCCACTACGGCGTCTGTCATAATCATATCGTGGTTTTGAGAGTTAAACCCCAACAATTATTATTATTACAACCGCCGCCGTCCGTGGTCTTCAGCCGACGCACTTTACCGCGTTGCTCTTAGAATATAAGCCGTAAACAAAAAAAAGAAAAGAAAAAAAACATCCTAGAAATGAAAAAATAAGTAAACGAAAATAAAACTTCTATATCACTTCGGAAGAAAGAACGCCCGCAAACGTATTTCTATAGTAACTGAGATGTCAGATAGTGCGCCCCCCCCCCCCCTTTTTGTAGCAATGCCGTCATCAGCTTGGTTTTATTGTTACTGTTAGCGTTAACGGCCGGCTGGTCACGCAAATAATGCGGGTTCGTGCCTACGGCTATCAGCAGACAAAGCATTACAAGTGCGAAAAGGAAGAAGCAGCGTTAGAAGATTGCGGCCCGGAACAAAAAATTGGCGAGACAGAACTCACAAAATCAGTCCGTTCAGTGCTCAGCAAGGAAGCCGTCTCTCGGACACACCCAGGAGGTTTTTAAACGAAAGAAGAAAACTCCTTGGGGCGTATTAACAAGCAATAGACTTGGAGGAGGTGGAAAACGATCAAAACTACTAAAGAACAACCTTGCCCACCTATGCGGGTTCTCGGTGTTCCAGATAGGCCCAGGAAAGAACTAGTGGAGGCAGGGCTACGAAGACGGACGTAGGCAGGCTCGGGAACGCTTCTTGACTGAAGACAAAGAAGCCCACGTGAGGCGCGTGCACGTGTTCTAGCACACGCTTCGACGAAAAAAAAAAATCAGGAATTCACACCTACGTTTGCTGAATTTGTTCTATGACGATTTTATTTCGTACGTTCCTGTTTAAAAAGTCCAATAACAAATTTGTGTCATGATTCATTTGCATAGTGTTTAAAATTTTATTGGTCCCATTTGTTTCCTTCGGGCCATTTGATGTGTGCAACATTCAGTACCTCCAGTGTGGCCAGCCAGGTATTCAGGCTACAATGACCGCAGCAATGCCGATTCGAAAGCCTTATCAGTCGTTGAACTATGGTTCTCGCTGGGAGTTTCAATATCTTGACATTCCCTTGCAATGTGCTTGGGTGTTTATCGGAATTTTGCTGGGTGTCTATCGGACACGCGTCATCCTGTTGCGAATATTTATTTCGGTGCGCTTTGCATTCACGCGGCCATCTGCACTGCTCCTTTGTGTTGTAAACATTTTTTTCTTGTTTTTGTGATCACTGTCAAGTGCCAGAAACACTTGAGCACATATTTTGTACCTGCCCAGCGTACGCACGTGACGGAAAGAAACTGTTTTTTTTACTGAACGATTTCATAATAGGTCAGTAACTGATGAGGTTGTGCTCAGCCCTTGGCCTGACGCCAACAGTGCAACTGAGGCCGTAAGAGTGGTCATAGCCTTCCCTACAAGCCACTGGACTGGATGCATTGCGCCAACTTGAAGGGGCTGTATATACTCACCTCCCTAACTCACCATCGTCATCCATTACTCTTTTTTCCACCCGTTCCCGTCCCCCATTGTAGAGTAGCAGGCTAGAGCACACTGTCGCTCAGGCTGACCTCTCTGCCTTTCAGTAAATAAACCTAGCTCTCTCTCTCTTTCTTTCCTTTCACGTCTTTAAATCTCCATAGTATATGTTTTTCTTGCATCTGTAGAATATCCAATTTACTGTCTCTACAGTTTTCTTCGTTCTGTTTCTTTTTTTTCTTAGTTTGGTTGTCTTTTTACAGTTTCAGTTATGCCCCTAAGGGTCGCCATCTTTCTTAGCCTCTTCCCCTATCCAGTGTCCACGTTTAGGGAAGTGCATATATTTGAGCGCTTTAGTCGCTTATCTCTTTTCATCCATACTCCTGATACCTTCTTCAGAACTACCGCAGAGGCATCCCGGTGCTTTTCTTCTTCAAAACTAATCGTGTGCTGCGTTTCTCTCGCCTCGAAAGCGACCCTACACAAATTATCCTGCACCGCCTAATATATGTTGATTTACCGGATATAAGTCCCGATTTCTAGTTTGCTCACCAAACTTAGGTATAACTGCCAACCCTTCCAAAGATGTCATTATTCCTTGCACCACCTCATACTGATTGCAACCCAAGAGTGTCTTGCTCATCATCGCTGCTGCAATCCGCTTCTCCGCTTCATTTCCACCGACACCTGCCTCATTCCAGTGGTGTTGTCTTGAAGTGGCCGTGTTATAGCAATGTATTGGGCTGATAATGTGCGGGACGAGTGGAGCAGACACGCAACACGGGTTTTCTTAAAGCGCGGTGTAGATACTTCACTGAATGCCTCGACATCGAACGTTCGAAAATATGAAAATTCAGCTCAGATTTGGGCACTATAACTTCACCTCGAATATTCACAAAGCTAGAAAACATATACAAGTAACACGAGGCAAACAGTAAGGGCGCTAAATAAACGTCCTCGGTATCCACCCTGCTTATTAATAATGCCCTTCTCTTTCTACAAGTATCTAGGACTACACGAGCCAAACAGCTAAGCTTTCATCCTTGCCAATACCTTCGTCGATTAGGAAGTTATGGAGCTTCTAGATGAACAGGAAACGAGTATTAGGCGAGCAACGAAGCACCACGGCCTAGGTTTAATGGCTTACCAAGGTCAGGACAGATTGTCACGTTGCTCTTCCGGCATGTTGTTGTTGTTGTTACTTTCCTATATCGCTCCCATCCACCTCGGGGAATTCACGCAAGAAACGGATGATTTGAGAAAATAGGTCGAGCGTAAACTGCATGTCTAGCGGGAAATTTTGGAATGATAAAAAATAAATTCAACATATTCTGCCACACTTCCGATGAAACAGATGACGTTCACTGCGCTGCTCTTAAGGCTCGTGAAGACTGAATATTCGAAGTAGAATTGTTCAATCAAATTCGATTAAAGTATCCTAGCTATGATAATTTTCGTGCGACTAGAAATGGCAGCACAAGATTTAGTATTCTATTCACTCATAGTCACCATTAAATGAGCAAAAGTCAACATATGCAACACGGGCCGACATATTACCCTCCTGGTCAGGGGTGGTCCCATCAGTTTTAAATGAGCACCAAGACTATTTTTTTTCCAAACAAACAATGTACTTTATTAACCTATATATTATATGTATATCGATACTATAAACATTCGATACGCTGGAACGTATCAGTCCTTGACCTGGCTACAGTTGTGTCAGAACTCATGTGAGCCCTAACTTAGAGCCGGGGACCTCCTGGCCAAGCAGGCTGCTCTGGCCAAGTCGAAATTGGCGCCTTCTTGGGCCAGCCCTTGGAGCTTCTTCGTCGATGACTTAGTACCTGAGGCATCGACTGTAAATGGCTCCAAAGCCAAGGCCCAAGGCGGCGATTGGCTCGACGCCCTACGGTGACCTGGTCCCGTGGCTGTGCCTACGAGCGTGTTTTTTCCGTACAGCACACAGCGGCCACAACGGAGCAGCCAGGTGTTGTGGTCGCCGAGGGAGGCGAAGCCGCCCTTCTCCGACGATGTCCTCTCGTAGTACGCGGTCCACCATGGTAAGGGCCGTGGGAGACCTCATTATGGACACGGTTCCGTAGGCTGTTACAACGGGACCGTGGTGGACGCCATAGAGGTCTTCCCACAGATCATGCTCGACGGTCGACGGAGTCCAGCTGCGCGTTGCCGCAGATCTCGCTGTTCTTCGTGTAGTACAGTTCCGAGTCCGTTGCCGTCGCTGTGCCCAACGTGCGGTTCAGCCGTGGTCATCCTCTTCGGTAGCTCGGACATCCACGTTGCGACCTGGCTGCTTCAGGGACTGCTGGAGTCGAGCCCGTTTCAGCTGCAGCAGGGCGCTGTTGTAATCGCATGGAGTTGATATGCCTCGATACTCGAGTTCGGCGCACTCGTGGAGTTCAGACCAGCAGCCCGCGTCACAGGGGCTGGCAGGTCCGTCCACGAAGCATGGGAGCAGGCAAGACGGAAACTGGCATCCCTGGAAAGCCGGTGGTAGAAGGCGACGCCACGTCGAAGATGGACGCGTAAGCAGACCGAGGCATGCTGTAGTCGTCGATGCCGGAAACTTTCAGGCAACCTGCGTCTTCACCTACGTCGCTGTGCGCTGACAGAACGCCGTCTTCGGTGCGGCGAGTATGGTTGCCGCGCTGCCGCTGCTGTCGTTTGAAACATTGGCCGGAGTCCATAACGGCGAAATCTCAGAGCTCGTAACCTGCAATGAAAATAAAAGTATAAGTACACGTACCTGCTGTACTCGAGGGACACAGGTATATTTTCTTAATCAATCGATTATTTCCACTACACAACAACCATATACGCGTACGCCATGGCGGCAGTCACCTTGGTATTTCCGAGTAGGCTTCGTAATTCTAACTGCTGCATGCAACATGGGGTGCTGCTGAGCACTGTCACCCGACGTTTCTGAGTGCTCATGGTGAGCGTCACTAAATAGGTTGTCACTGGTTAGTGTAAAAAATTGTGTCGAGTTGAACGAAAGACGAGGGTTCCTGTTAGGCCTAGGACGCGCTTTGCTATACACTATGTTCCGTAATTCGTGAGATATATGCCAAAAACAGCCACCCTCGATCTCAGACGCTATATCTGTTTCGATAAAACAGAATGGGTAAGCTTCACGTAGAACGAAAAGGCAGCGAACAACGGAGTTACTTACCCGGTTCAGTGGTGTTCCAAGGAGAGGCCTGAACTGGTCGAAACGGGGCAGCCTACTCTTCTGACAGGATCTCGGTGGAATCACGAGGAGGTCGTGGGTGGAACTGAGGCTCGCGGGCGCACGCACTGCGAGAGCACGTGAGCTTCTTCTTCGTCTGTATCCATAACCTCTTTGGTTTTTATATCCACCTTCCTGTTATTAAAAATAATTAAAAAGTTAACAGTGTTATACAAGCAACACTTTTTGATTCCACAGCTGTAATTATTTGTTTAGTAAAATATACTTATTTTGCAAGATATCCAACAGAGCAGGCGGGAATTCTCCCTCTTTGGAAGGGCTTCAGAATTAAATTACGGAGACTGCGCGATACTTAACTTTCAAGTAAATTAAATATGATGTTTCAATGATAAATCTCAAAGGGTGACACTTTCAAGGGGTGTCCCTCCCAGCCTGAGCACATAGGGGGTCAGGACCCCCTGACGTCCTCCCCCCCCCCCCCGCTTCCATGGTTTACGCCAGTGTGGACAACACAAGTTAAGTAGCTAAGCTGTCGGGCTTCTGGACTAATAGAAAACGAGAATCAGGCGAGCAACGAAGCGCCACAACTCGGGTTAAGATCGGAACCCAAGTGGCAAAAACAGGGCACGCTGCCCTTCTGACATGCTCGATTCTCCAAGAAACGGATGACTTATTAAGAGAATCGGTCACATGTAAACCATCACTAGAGATTTATAGTATGATCAAAATAAATTTACCATAGGCTATTCTGCCACGTTTTGCATGAAACAGAAGGCGATTATTAGTGACTCACCCTCGGCTCATGTTGTTGCTGAGGCACCCAAAGGCAAGAGAGAAATAGAAGCGAAATATTCTAAATGGAAAGGTTCAGTCCAATTCGGTGAAAGTATCCTATAGCTACGAAAATTATCTTCTTGCGAATAGGCATGACAGCCTGATAAGAATTAGTATTCTGGTCACTCACGCCATAACGTTAGCAAAGTAGAGCGTATGCAACACTGGCCCACATTTGACTGTCATGGTATGGGGTGATCGCACTTTTAAATGAGCACCACGACAATATTTTTTTTCACATAATCAATGTATTTTATTAAGCTATATATCAAATTATTATCGAAACTATTATTGTTACACAAGCTGGAACCTGTGAGTCGTTGACCTGTCTACAGTTGTGTCAAAACCCCATTGATCCCTCAACTTAGATTCGGGGACGTCTCGGCCAGGCGGGCTCCTGCGACCAAGTCGAAAATGGCGGCTTTCAGGGCCAACCCTTGGAGCCTCTGTGTCGTTGACTTAGTGCCTGAGGCATCGACTGTAAAGGGCTCCAAAGCGAAGGCCCACGCAGGTGACAGGCTCGACTCCCTATGATGGCATGGTCCCGTGCGCGTGCCTACGAGTGTGCCTTTCCGTACAGCGCGCGTGGTGGCAACGGTGGAACCAGCTCTTGTGGTCGCCGAGGGAGGCGACGCCGACCTTGCCCGAGGTTGTCCAGCCGTACAGCGCGGTCCACCGTGGCTTTAAGAGCCGTGGGAGACCTCATCATGGACACTGTTCCGTTGGCTCTTACCACGGGACAGTGATGGACGCCATGGAGGTCTTCCCACAGGTCATGCTCGACGGCCGGTGAGTCCAGCTCTGCGTTGCCGCAGCTCTCGCAGTTCCTCGCATACAGCTCTGCGTCGTTACTGTTGCTGTGCCTAACGTTCGGTTCAGGCGTGGCGATCTCTTCGGTCGCTCGGACGTCCACGTTGCGAGCCGGCTGCTTCGGGGACTGCTGGAGTCGAGCCTGTTTCAGCTGCAGCAGGGCGCTGTTGTGGCGCGAAGCTGACGTGCCTCGATACTCGAGTTCAGCGAACTTGTCGAGCTCAGGCCAGTGGGTCGCGTCCCCGGGGCTGCAATGTGCGTGCACGAAGCGTAGGCGCAGGCAAGACGGAAACGGGATCCCAGGAAAGCCAGCGACAGAAGGCGACGCTACGTCGAGGATGGACGCGTAAGCAGACCGAGGCACGCGAGAGTCGTCAATGCCGTTGCAGGAAACGTTTAGGCAGCCTGTGTCTTGACCTACGCCGCTGTGCGCTGACAGAACGCCGTCTTCGTTGCGGCGAATATGGCTTCCGTGCTGCAGCTGTTGTAGTTCGACACATTGGCCGGAGTCCATAACGTCGAAATCCCAGAAAAGTGCTCGTAACCTGCAATGAAAAAAGAATTATATGTAAACGTACCTATCTTACGCAAGGGGAGAAGGTGTGTTTTTGAAATCAACTAGTTATTTCCACTACATAACAACCATGTACGCGTATGCCACGGCGGCGGTATAGTACATCAATTTGTTTGCCCTTTTTCTGACGAGTTCAGAGTTTTCGCTAGTTTAGAGAAACTTTTCAATTCGTGAGTGGACACAGGCTTTCTTCGCTCAGGCCGAGTGAACATAATTGCTTAACAGACCCCTTGGTATTTCCAGCGATATTGAATAGGCTACACAATTCTAACACCTGCGTGGACGATGTGGTACTGCTGAGCACCGTCAAAGAGCTTATTTCTTGTAACCTCGAACTTCTGGTGCGCTAGAACCAAACCGCTCAAGGCCTAAACATTTCCTCTTAAATCACCGGCCACTGCAACCCAAAGCGATGCTTAACAGAAGGGAGCTTCAACGGCGACGGCGGGGTGCGGGCCTAAGGAGCTTCGCTCCTAAAAAGGCAGCGAAAAACGACGAGTCACTTACTTCGTTCAGTGGCGTTCCAAGGCGAGGCCTGAACTGGTCGAAACGGGGCAGCCTGCTCTTCTGACACGATCTCGCTGAAACCACGAGGAGGTCGTGGGTGGAACTGAGGCTCGCGAGCTCACGCGCTGCGAGAGCGCGTGATCTTCTTTCTCCTCTTTGTCCACGCTTCTATTGCGAAAAATAGAATAAAAGAAGTGTCAAGAAACAATACTTGATTTGACAATCAAGGTACATAAGCGCGGTACTTATTTATTTCGTGAGATATATTTATTTTTTAAGATGCCGAGCAGTGAAGGCGGGAACTCAATCACGATATGCCATCGCTTCTCAGAATGGTATGAATAACTTTATTGAGGACGTAAGCGTAGGGTTCTTTTATTTTTTTTTTTTTTGTACGTTGCAGCATCGGCGCTTCGTCTTTCTAGCGTTCGTCAGCGTCTGGGACACTGTTCTACCACCGTGGTCTGGACATGGCCGGACGCGCGAGTTGACGCGCGTCGCGTCTCCCCTTAACGCCGGCCGTGGGCATAGTAAATACATTTGTTCAATTCGAAATACACTTCAGAAAAAAATTATGTTGAACTAATAGCGTAGAATGTGCTTAAAAACGCATCGCGGAATGCACCATTTCATTGACGAGGTATCAGAAAAATCCAACAAACCACAAGAGCAACACGAATGCGTACAGATCTGCAAGTATTTCGGCCTCCTTTGCCGGTGTACAAGGCCACACAGCTTTGTACCATTTCATGACGAGTATCAAAAATCCAACAAACCACAAGAGCAACACGATGCGTACAGATCTGCAAGTATTTCGGCCTCCTTTGCCGGTGTACAAGCCACCACCAGCTTTTGTGACGTCACGGGATAACAGAGGAGAAGCGCAGCTGCTACACGATGGACCTGAACGTTCGACATCGGATGAATGAATGAAGGTCATGATCAGGTAGTTGATTAGTACCTTGCGAATCCCTCCCGCTGTCGTCAAAAACGCCGGTCGCTAGGACAAAGCTTCAAATAATTTATGCTCCCTACAAAGTTGCTTCTCCCTCTCTCTCGAACCGGTGCTGGCTTTCACACAAAAACACGCCCAAATGCTGTTTTTTTTTCTTTCTTTTAACACATCACTGAATGTAAATCGCTACGTGCCTTAGAGAGTGTATATAATAATGTGCTTTTGTATACATATAATTTGTACCTTTTATGAAGAAAGCATTTACGTATAGACCTTCGGACACCATGTAGATTGATATGTTGGTATACGAGTGCCTGAAACAGCACGTGTCATGAACCTGCATGCACACGGGGTGTGTAGAGTAGCATTCATTGGGCTGGTTACTAGCATTCACTGCAGGCACGTTACAGAAAATAAGTAATCGACTACAATAACAATTACTTCCTTTAAAATGTAATTAATTGCAGTGGTAAATTACAGCCAAAGAAAAGTAACTGAGCAATTACAGAAATGTAATCGATTACTTTTGCTTTACTTTCCTTCGCAGTTTTATTGCCGTAACATAATGACACAAGTTTACTCAAACTACAACGAACTACTGTGCCTTGCATGGTAGAGAGAAGGCTGGAGGCTTGCGTCAAGGCTGGGAGGCTTACTGTGGCTTCTGTGAAATAGTGTTACGCGTTGTTAACTTTCAACAGGAGTTGCTTTTCAAAGTTGTCGTCGCTGATTCTTCCACGTTTCCTCGTTAAGAGTTCAGCTGCTACACTGAACACTCTCTCAATGCATGCGCTGGAGGGGAAGGGCGCTGTGTAACGTAGGAACACCTTGCGCATTAGCTCATGGTTGCGCAGTGCTTCGGTGCGAGTGTCCATGTCCTCTGTGAAACGTAGCGCTTCGCTGTTGCTGGTGCTCGGCTAAGGCGTTGCAGGTAAGGCCAAGGAAAAGACGAAAAAATAGGCTCTGTAGGGACACCTTGTCTGACAGGACGGCGGGTCACTACAGAGCGGTCGCATATTTTTCGGGACAAGAACTGCCGTAGAATACTGGTTATAACTTCATTTTGTAAAAAAAAAAAGAAAGGGTAATTGATTACCGGTAATCAATTACAAGAAAATGTAATTTAATTACACAGACCGTTACAGTTTCGAAAAAGTAATCGATTATATTACAAGGTTACCGGAAAATGTAATTGATTACAAGTAATCGATTACTTGTAACGCGTTACGTACAACTATGATTATCTGTTGTCTTTCATAGTCACCTCATCTTCTCTTCCTCCTTTGCTTCTCCCTCCTTAACCTTTTACCTCAGTTGCGGAGCAGCAGGCTAGAGGAAAGCTTCTCAGGCCGAGCTCTCCCATTATTTGTACGTGCTATACGCTTCCTTTTGTATCGCACAACTTTCTTCATTCAACGGATCTGTTCACTTTTTTGTATTTTTGCGCATTTGTTTGGTTTTTTGCATACCCCCCTACTGGTGATGCTTCCGGGTGAATATAAGTCCTGAAATAAATAAATAAATACATCCAATCATTAAACGTTTCTGCCTCTCTCTCTCTCTCTCCTCTCTCTCTCTCTTACTCTAGAACTGTTCGTAAGAGCAGGTGCCGGTCAAATCCTGATGTTTGAAGCATTACAGAAGGCGGGCGCTCAATCGTAACGCGCTGTTACGGACTACAAGCTTTGCGAACCCGGTCCCCATTTTTTATGTGACGGGCACGCGATGTGGCACCACAACATCAGGTTTTTGTAGAATGTGTTGCAAAACCAAAACCACAAATCTAAAGTGTGAATGCGTCCCGGACACGTACATTTGATTCGATAAGCTTCTAGTGCGGCCTCGCGGGATGGCGACGAGGAGTTTCCTATACAGACGCCTTAACTGTGCGTGGCATATGGTTAAGTGATTTCTATCAGAGGCTGTAAGGTAAGAACTCTGGCATTCTATTGGAGTATTAGTGGACTAATACGAGCGACTTCAATTTAACAATCATAGCTTTAAGAAATACTCGCTTATAAAGAAAAGAGACAGAAATTACATGCTATGTGAGGTGGCGCTTTCTAATAACTTACTGTAGACTGGAGCAATGGATTACTTCGAAATGTTCGCTGGGAAGGAGAGAAACTCCCACGGAATTGGTACAGGAGTTTTCAATGGGAAAACCGTCATGCGACTTGCTCCACGCTAGATGGTCGTGCAGTAGGGAAAACCACCATGATTTTCCCTTCCTCGTTATGAATACAGCAGCAACGGCATTGCTAACTAAGCTATACCAGGGTTCAATATGTGCTGCGCACAAAGAATATAGGCTTGCGAAAAACCGAGAAACTATAGATTCTTCAAGTTTAACGTTCATGAGTAGTGTTTATGACCGTATGTAGGTTATCACGGATATTAATTTTAAGGTTTTCACAACATTGAATTCTCTATAACACACACCAATATCACCGCATAATAATGTATTTTGGATACTACTGTTATCATAATGCGGCCATTGTTACCGGTAATCAAAACTGGTCTAAAAACGACAATATAGAATAGGTGCCGAGAGAACCGCGCCTAGTCGGGTCCCATTTGCCTGACTATATCCTCAACAGCGTTTTATCTTATAATCGTACATAGGGTGCATTTGACGCGCAAGAGAAGCGGACGCACTCCACAACAAAAGTCGTCTCATTACACAACGATTCTTTCCTCGCACAAAAGAGCGTCGAACGTCTCGAGCAAACACCCTTCCGGCATGTGTTATAAATAGCCATCTGGAGCATAACGTGATATGCAAGACCGACACTGTCGTGCAGTGCAGGAGTGCCCTGCTCACTCTTTTTCGTCGCTTTTACAGTCCTCCTCGCAAACTATAGTGCTTTCCATGTTTAGCATCAAACAGGCAAAGCAGTCATGCAGGCCGATTGAGTGGCCCGGTTTCGAGCGTCTCCGTTTTTTTTTTCCCGGCGCGAGCTTTCGTCGGGAATGAAGTCGAAGCGGCGCGCAGTGGGTTTTCTCCGCAGGAGACAAAAGCTGGCGACGCTTCGGCGCAGTGTTTCCCGGCGCGCCGGTATACGTGCATACTCACGCGCCAGCTTCCTTCGTGCATGAGAAAAAAAAAGTGCGCAACGCTATGGCCGGCTCCAGGAAACGGCATGTTGGCGAACGGTGTATACAGCGCACACACGCGAAACAACCGCTATAGTGTATACGTACGCGGCGTCAGTGCGGCAGTCTTTTTCCTTTCCGAGCCGCGGAGCGTTGCTACTCGCGGGAGCTAAGCTGAACAAGGCTGTATACCTTGCCGCAAAGGCACCCAGCAGCACCTTCGGCCCCGCCGCCACTCTATGAGTGGATAGAGGAAGCGCCGGCCGCTGCCATAGACGATGCAGGAAGGAACGATGCGTGGCCCGAAATAATGGAAGAGCAGAGCGCCGCGGCCGTCTCCCTTCTGAACCATGACGTCGCATTGCACGCGAGATCTACGCTCGGGAAGCGCCGCGTTTCCATCCAGTTTCTTGCGGGATGGAAGGCCACTGTTCTAGTATAGAGATAGAAAGGTAGACAGTGGATTAGGTTTAGTAAAAACGTCAATTTCTTCAAGCCATAAGAGAGCATGGCGCAGGGAGAGAGCGGAATGGAGAGCTTTGAGCTTTGAATACTCACCCCACCGAGGACCAGGTATAGCGGTATACCTCTCTCCCCTTTAAGGAAACTGGCTATAGCCCCATATCTAATAATATCTATATTTAAGTTAAATACTAAAAAGGACTTCCCCTGTGTTTTGCTTGACTTCATTCCTGTTGACGTCTCATGGTTCTATTAAGTATAGCTTATTTTACGTACATTTTTCTTCGATTTCTGAAAGGTAAAACACTATAATGCTATCATGATTGAGCAGCGCCAGAACCATGAAGTGGCTTGAAAAAAATCACCACCTACGCCCCGCCAAGTAATTTCCGAAATACCCCTCCCTCCCTCCCTCCCTCCCTCCCTCCCTCCCTCCCTCCCTATCTATCTATCTATCTATCTATATATATCTATCTATCTATCTATCTATCTATCTATCTATCTATCTATCTATCTATCTATCTAGATAGAATTATTCTATTCTATAGATTCTATAAAATCTATTCTAGATAGATAGATAGATAGATAGATAGATAGATAGATAGATAGATAGATAGATAGATAGATAGATAGATAGATAGATAGATAGATAGATAGATAGATAGATAGATAGATAGATAGATAGATAGATAGATAGATAGATAGATAGATAGATAGATAGATAGATAGATAGATAGATAGATAGATAGATAGATAGATAGAATTATTGCTTATACCCAGAATTCTAGCCTAGCATTCTGGATAACTTAATGGCCTGGAACCAATTTTGTAATTACATGTCCTTCGCGTTCAAAATAGAGGTTTCCTTGTCCGACGCGCCTCTCCGGGACATCGCGTGCAGCCCCACACCGCGCGCGGGCGTCGAGAGAGGCGTCGGACCGTGATGGGCGCGCTCACCTGTCACGAGAGACCCCGCTTTCAGGGCTGAAGTGCGTTCTACTTTGACGGACAAGAAAGGCAGAACGCGCGAACGAAAAAAAAGAAATAAACATAATAAGCCAGTGGCACACACTGATGCGCAGATCGCGCGCTTTAAGAAACAGCGGGCACGCGCGTTCCTGCAAAGCCTCGTGCACTGCACGCTCTCATTCTCACGATGCAAGTGTATCATCGTACGCCTCTTATCCTTTTCCTGGGAGTTGAGAGCGAGGTCCACACCACACTGAAGCCTTTCACAGTGTAATACTCTTGTATATGCTCCAAAACAAAGAAGCCTATACGCAGTCAAACACTGTCAACAGCAGCGCCAAAGCATAGCGTAGCGAGCGGAAGAAGCAAAATTGGAGGGACGCGACCACATTTGAGAGTGTCCGCCAACAACCCAGTGCTTCTAACGCGGCTTGCATTATATTTGCCTGGGCGAAGCGTGATGCATCGAGCAGCCTATACACCATCCCAGGGGCGTAGCCCGAAGGGGGGGGGGGGGTCAACCACCCCCCCCCCCCGAAATTTTTCAGTTTTGCTTGCGCATATATACACGCGCACATACAAACGCACGCACGAACACACATAAAGTATGGTTGAACCCCTCCCGAAAAACATTCCTGGCTACGCCCCTGCACCATCCGTTATCTCCGCAACGCGTTCCGTACACGACCGCTTCATATATGGAACGTGCGAAGTTCCTTAGTGAGCCACACTTAACCCGACCGTATATAAGCCTGAAGCCATTAGTTAAACACATTATTACCTGCACTCGTTTCCTCTCTATGTCTAAGCTTCCCTTCTGTCGCGCAGACGCGCAACTACATATCTACGTGACTGTATACTCGTAAAACAATATCCCGGGTCCCTCCGGGCATGAGATATTCAGGGCCTCAATGAAATTCTTTTCATGTCATGTCATTCGCAAGGCATTTACCTATTTTCACAGTCTATACGTATTTCTGCATCTCATGGCAGAAATAATATACATAGTACTATATATACAGGGTGACGGAAAATAACTCCCTATAAAGAATTGTTTATAAACTATGTGATACTTAACCAATTTTAATAAAACAAGAAGCATTATGTCCTTCGCAGTCGGAAAATTTTTATGCACTGCTGAAATTCCACGTAAGCGCCACCATTATTTCTTTTTTTTTTTTTGTAAATGACTGGAGATGCTCGCGACACACTTCTGCAGATATTCATGCGGTGCGCTTGTAACATCTTGCTGGATTCGCTCCTCGAATTCACCAATACGCTTTTCGTGTTGCTCGTTAATCTTCCTCTCCATCCCACCCCCAGAGGAACAACACATATAAGGACTCCTTGCAGGTCATTTTAGGGAGCCACGACGTCCAAACCATGCTTCCTAGAAAATGTGTCCCGTGTAACGTATGGACACACAACTTTTCCTGACATCATGTCCCTGATACCTACAATGACATAAATGAGATATGTCATAAATTCTCCGATTGTGAGGAACAAAATGATTTCCGTTTCATTAACATTGGTTAAGTATTATAGAAGTTATAAACAATTCGTAATAGAGAGCTACTTTCCGCCCACCACCCTGTACATATATCACTCACTAGTGGCATTCGAACTGTACCTGATTACTCTCGCGAAATGTGAGGCCTACTCACGAGCGAAGTGGACGCCGTGTCGGCCTCCACTTGCTCCGGTAGGTATTTACGGCTGAGCCTCCAGCACACGCATCACGCGAACGAGAAGTTGGCCTGGGTCACAGCTTACATTATATTGAGAAGTGCTACCAGACAGCGAGGCCCCCGAAGACCAGGAGTGGGCCGTCCAGCGGGCCAGGGCCGTCGCCGAGGACCTCGGAAGATGTTCCTCGAATGGTGGATCTGTGGCAGCCTAGCCCCTGGCACAATAACAACCGTTGGACAAATAAGGTTTATTCAACTCAACTCAACCAGAAATGCGTACCCTTCAACCTACAAAACTCTGCAATGATTTATTAATCCCAAAATTCATTGATACCTTTTTATCCACTCACCTACGCTATGTGAAATGTTCTTTATATAGGCTCCAGAAAACGGCAGTGTTTGTGGATACTGTCTAAAAGAACGATTAAGAAAAGACAAAAAAAAGTAAAGTGATACCGTCGAATTCACGGGCTAAATCGCAACAGCGAAGCGATGCTACAAAAGATCGAGGACGCACGCTCAGAGTAAGAACTGGTTGTTTGTAGGTTGTCTGGCCGAAAATCGAGGCGAGCGACCGAAAACAAGCGGGCACACAGGCAGACAAACAAGTAAACAAACTGCTTGAGATCGCGTGCCGGCCACTGCCAGCGTGCATTGACTCGTTACGTTACAGCGGGACCGGTCGACCCGTAAGCAAGGGTAAAAATATGCTATGCCGCCATTATAACAGCCGTCTGGTCTCTTCAAGCAGCGTGGGCCAGCACCTCATTTGGATACCACATTAGGAGCATTCAGGTTCCTCTGATACGGGAGACTTCACGCAAGGATCGTTGTTCTAATTTTTTTTTTGTATATGGGTGCTGTTTCATGAACGCACAAATTCGCCGTATTAGTTTCTTGGATAGACACTCTGAGTTATGCCTTAGCTATCTTTTTGTGCGTTGCCAGTCATCATGGTGCTATTTTCTTCTTTTTAGGCTTATGCCAGGATAACGGCGAAATCCGTTCAAATTCTGTATTGCTGATTAGCCTCCGCACTATGTAAATTAAGTTAGAGGATCGACTGCGCTTAGCAGCAGAAGTCTGAGCGAAGCGATCCTTATCTAAGTCGTCCAGCCCCACTACACCTCTCGTCCTCCCCAAATGCCAGCAAATACACTGCCACAGGCGTATAGAGCATTTCACCGCAGCTTTTCTTAAAACTTGCCTTCATCCTACGCATCCTACTATTAAAACATGTCTAGCCGACATCGTTTGCTCAAACGGCAGCAGGCATTTTGCGCGCAGCCACGAACAATCGAAAAAAAAAATGATTCGATATACGATCCTGAATTAATCGACTCATTTGAAGTGGTAGAGAGTCACTGGGTCGATTTGACGTTCGATCACTTTCTTATAGGCACCGTCCACTTACCAGAGGGAGCTGCGTTGCTCGCAGTGGCCCGTCCCAAGTTCGCTGACATTGGCCGCCAGGGGCACACACAAAACAGACGCGCTAGAGTTACTGTACATGATATGCTACCTAAAGGTAGCATATACAGTAACTCTAAGACGCGCGCAGGCGTCCCCCTTCTAGCCCGGCCAGCCACAGTCCGCCCACTCATGCAGGGTGGGAGGCGCGCGCATCGCGTTCCATTTTGTCCGGCCCCGTCTCAATAATGCTTTTTGTTTATCCGCCATAGGCTGTGCGTTCTGGCGCTGCAGTCACACTGGAAACCTCCACTGCACGGTGCCTATATACCGACGACTGGCGGGACTCCTCGTTGGGAGTACCTGGCCTACGGCAAAACCAATGAACGCATATATGCTGTAATTGATATCTCTGAAATCGATCAGTCATCAGTCTCAACAAGTCTCTATGCGCGTGCCCCTGCGCTTTTTTTTATTGTTTCCGTTTTATCGCACATACGACTGTAATTCCCGCAAAGACGCGCTTCGGCTACGTCCTTCGTAATTCCATTCCAGTCTGTTTTCTGTACTTTTAGTACTGAAGTATCAAGGGAAATGAGCCTATATAAGCTGAAAAACAACAAATATAACTTATTAAGGAAAAGAAAAAGACGGAACTCCGGCTAAGTGCTGCTGTCGAAACGGTTATGAGTATCGGCTTCCAAGACGCTAATCCGGAAAGCCTCTTTCCGTAAACAGGGTTACACATTTCACAATTGGATTTAGAACAGACAAAGGGATAAGGCGTAATGGCTTCCGCAACGAAGCCTTGTACGGTAAACAGGAATAACATTTTCGACGTGTGTTTTTGACTACAGAAATTATTTAGCCTTAGGTTTTTACATGGAAACGTTTTAGGGACGCTTGCATGTGGCAAACGAGACGTATGACCCATTTAACCGCATCATACTCACCATCATACTCGGCCTCCAGAAGAAAGCACTTAGATGGATCGCTGGTGTTTCTTACACTGCCCACCAGAGGCGTAGCCAGGGGGGGGGGGTTCAATCCCCCCCCCCCCGAAAATTTTCAATTTTGCTTGCGTATATATACACGCGCACATACAAACGCACGCACGAACAAACATAAAGTATGGTTGAACCCCCCCCCCCCCCCGAAAAGAATTTTTGGCTACGCCCCTGCTGCCCACATTGCAAATTTATTTGAGCAGTACAAGATTGTGCTTGCACATTTTATGGTGGAGTGTCGCTTGCTCTACTGCCTTAGGTTCTGAGCGCAATGCTCATCCGATTTCCTTAAGAATCTTGCTGAACTTAAACGTCATGAAAAATGCTTCTTCACCAGAAGTAAGAAGATATGGAACGTTCCCCGAAACAGGACGCTATACGGTGATCAAAGCCTTCGTTTCACTTTACCATACACTCTAAACCATCACAGTATAAACAATCCAAATATTTTTACAGCCTCTTCAAACACTTTCTGTCTTACCTTATTAACGCACCTCACTCTTCCCTTTGTTTGTCCAGATGAGCGTTTCCCTGAGAGCTTCACATTAGTTTCGAGCCATTGAGTGGCCGTTCATTGTTTTCTGTTTTCACTGTTTTCTTGTTTTCATTGTTTTCACTGGCGCAAGTGCTCGCTCTTTTTGATTTTTTCACTTTGCAGTTCGCGCATGTGTTTCGCCTTTGAATGAGCACATGTTTCTGCTGCTCTGTCTTTTCTTTTTTCGCTCGAGGCCCATTTCCTGTATCTTTTGCTGGAACAAACGTTCATTCATTCATTACCGTGCTCGGCTGATTACTAGAAGGTCGCAGGCTCGATCCTGGCCGCGGCGGAGGTCGCATTTCGATGGAGGCGAAATGCTAGAGGCTCGTGAACTTAGATTTAGGGGCAGGTTTAAGAACCACGGGTGGTCGAAATTTCCGGAGCCCTCCACTAGTGCGGGCCTCGTAATCGTAACGTGTTTTTGGCGCGTACAACCTCAGGCATTACTATTATTGGTTGGCGTTCTGTCCTTTCGTTCTCTATTACCCGACGAGACAAGATATTTTCCCGTTATCGAGTTCATCAAAGATAACATAAAGGGGATGTTTGTTTCAGTGTCATGCTTTTGCACGGTTCTTTACTTTTTGATCTCTTTCTTTTTTCCTATCACTCTAGACAGTGTAATATGTGGGAGAACTAAGTCAGTTACCGACCACACCGCGATTCTCCGCTCACCGCCAAAGTCTGCAAACCCCGCGAAAGACTTGTGGTTGAGTCCACAACCGCGCACTGTTAAAGTTGACGTATTTAACGGTCGCAGTGTAGCACGTGGTAGGACACCGTGACGACACGCCCCGAAAGCGGATAATCGTTAGAGCATTGAAATGATGGCTTCAATGCAAGTCTGCAAATGTATTACGATGATAATCTATTTTTCATGACGCGTGCGCATTAAGGAAGACGGGTAAGGTACATAGAATAATCAGCAATATCGCTCAACGTGTACGCCTCCAGAGAGACCATATAGACTGACTCTTCCCAGCCTGTTTATAGCTTAAATGCTCAACCGCTGAAATTCGCTCCGCCGTGCGTGTGAGTCTTGCATACTATTATTCGAAATCGATCAATTTGATTCGTTGAGTGTTCCTTTCCGATATTTTTACTCAATAATTCTTTTTTCTTTTTTAACGAATTCAAAAAGTGCAAGAAGACGAGAAAGAAGAGCGCGCACAAACATGTGACCGCTTCAATTTACCGAAGAAAAACATTCTCAAAGCAGCGTTTAATCGTATTATACTGGATTTTATTACTTCGAATATTCTATCCTTGGGAGCCTCCTCATTAGGTCATTGTCACCGGGATGTCTGTTCCGCTGTCCAAAAATTCTTAATTGAATCAGGGCGATTTTGATTCTGCATTTTTAAATTAGCATTAATAATGTACTCTAACCTTCTATAATTCATTTTCACATGTGACCACTTTTACCTATAAATTATTCGTTTCTTGGCCAATCCCCCAGAGTGGGTGTGAGCCATTTATAAAGGTCATCATCATCATCATTAACAGCGCGCGAGCCTCTGTTCCACCGAGAGCGTGCCAGAAGAGCGGATTGCCCTGTTTCTACCAGTACAAGCCTCGCCTCGGAAAGCTACTGAACCGAGTAAGTCATCACGCATCGGTGCCTTCTTGTTGCATGCGAAGTGAACAACATCACGTTCGCTTTCGTAACAATGGAAATCGCGTCCGAGATATAGGTTGGCTATTGCACTTCTAGCACTTCTGCACGGACCGCATAGCGCATACTCCTCAGTGAGCATGCTATAGGCCAAGGAGGTTTAAGAACTATAGGCCTTAAGAAACTTAAGTTGTTTGACTACGCGCATCATTCACTTTAACCAGTAGCAATCCCAGGTGAAAATGCTTCCATTACCACTTGGATTATGAAACAGGGAATTCCAGCTGGAAGATTTTCGGGAATGGAAATATCGCCAACTGGAAATGGAATAATTTCCAGTTAGAATCTTTCATTTCCATCCGGGGCATGTTTACGGATGCTTAAAAACAACGTTCAGAAACGTCAGGCTACCATGGCGGAAACGTTCCAAGCAGTGTCGTGCAGCTCATGCATTCATGCAAATATTATAATGTTGCATGCGTTTAGAACTTCCAGTCGAATCATTCACTCGAGCGAGGAACTCGCGCAGACTGATATACGCCCACATTTTAGACCGTATATACTTGTGCCTTGGTCAGCTACAGCGTTAGGCGCTGCAGCGAGACAACTGCTTACAACAGTGAGAACATCAAACCTGCTGACCATGTATTTAAGACCACTTGATCGTCGTGTTCTCGCGGCATCGCCTGAAAGAGAAGCTAGTAAATTGCAATACATGTCTAAATCTTCCGAGCTCCAATCAAAACCTGTGAGAACTAAACCATTACGCACTGGATAACAGTGAAAACATGATCATAGAGAAACTTTAAGACATTTTACAGGTCACCATTGCAATTAATTTACAGGAACAAGCTATCAATCAGTCGACCACAAAAAGTAGTGTACTACTCCTCTAGAATGAAGCAGAGACCTTCACTTAATTGTTTGTTTGTTTTTCTTTGTTCCATTGCAGGTGATGAACACTTTCTGAACTTTCGCCGTTATGGTTCGTGGCCGGAGCCTAGGACAGAAGCAGCGACAGCACGACAACCAGACTTGGATCGCGGTGGACAAAGTTCTGCCAGGAGGCAGCTACGAATTTCAAGACATGGGCAACCGGAAGAGAGCCAGCAACTGCGTCGACGGCGTTGGTGTACCCTGGTCTGCTAGTCTGTTGGACTTCGACGTGGCGCCATTGTCGATCAGTGGCTTTCCTGTGGTACCTTTACCATCCCTTCTACTCCGCAATTCCGAGGACAAACCTGCCATTGGCTCCGGCACCGCCTACATTCCAGGGCTCTTCGAGTGTGCCGAAATCGACTTTCAAGACAGATCGGCTCTGTACGGTTACACCATCAGCGTCGTCCAGCAGGCCAAACGGGCTCGATTCCTGCCGCAATCCCTGGGGCTCGAGAGAGGCCGCAACATGGACTCCCGAGAGACAAGAGCGATCCTAGCCGGTGAAACGCACACTGGCTTTGACGACAACGCACTGCTGCACTCGAGGAACACCGAGAACTGCGGCAACGCACAGCTGGACCTGCTGGCCGTCGAACATGACCTGTGGGAAGACCTCCGGGGCGCCCATTACAAGGCTACGGAACAGAGTCCGTAAAGACACGGGTCGTGCCAAGTCGACGGAACGGGCTGTAGAAGTGGTATACTTGTAGAAGCACTGAACGGCGGTGTGGGCATCCTCTGTGGTCGTGCAACGCGTATGATCGTATGCTCTCCCTAAATGCGGGAGCGTTATTCGGCCACAGGAAGCAGAATAGCAAAGATAATTCAGGCTACCAACCTCGAGATGCTTTTATCTTGTCGACACGGCCGAAACTTAAGCCGGTGATTGTGAGGACTAGACGCCTCTGTTCTAAAGTTTATAGTTACAGTAATAGTGAGCCATATTATATGATCGAATAAATTATCTTCAATAATGCGATGGCGGTGGTAATGTGTTGATTGCTTCACTCTTTAGACCCTTGTCGGATACAGGAAAACAGAACACATGAACGATAAGCCGAAAAAAAAAAAAACTGGGGCAGCTCCGCACTAGTGGTGCGAAGACTGAGGTAGCAGTGAAGCTAGCTTGCACCGGTGCAAGGCTGGAAGCAACAGCGGAGCGAGTGCTCGGACTACCGAGGATGAAGCTGCCTTCCCAAGCCCGTGCACTTCCTCGCTTATACGACATGGGTTTGGCGGTAGGAGACGAAGAAGGACGACAAAGGAAGCGCGCGCCGGCATGATGATGATCGTTTATTGCAAGACCAGACAAAGTACGGACAGCTAGAACAGCTTCGCTGTTGAAAAAAAAGGCAGATTTCTCGAACAGCTGCGCGTTTGTGGCTCACAGTTTGCACGCGATTCCACTGTTGGAAGCACATGCAAACGCACACGAAAAGAAAACTGCTCGCAAGCACGCTGCCCTCACCAGCACGCTCCTCACGTGTAAGGCAACGTTTCTCGGCGTCGGCTTTGGACCACGTATTATGAGGATGTCATCGCAAGGCAAAACGAAGTCAACATAGAAAATAGGAAGGACTATGTATACGTTCCTTGAAATCGACATGTCGTGCCGTTCTCGTAATGAGACATCACGGCCAAGCTCAATCATTTCTACGCTGTATACTGGACCACAAAACATTACCATGTACAATCCACTCATTTTCAACCTAAGATTCACTTTACGAAGAAAACGCTTAGAACTTTGTGACTTTCACACGAAGCATATACACATCAGTGGACAATCCGCCGACAAACGGTGCGCTGCTCGCGAATTATAACGAACGCTTTAGGATTTCCCTTAACCTGTATGTCTCTAATAAAGCAGACAATGACCCTTTTGCCTGGCAATTTGGAAGGACGTTTTGGAAGTTTAGCTAAAAATTGCGCTATGTCTGCCGACGTGCTCTTCGCGAAATGTGACTAAGCTACTATAGTGCCTACAAGGTTACGCCTGTCGCATAAGTCGCGGAGAGGATATATACGTTGATCGCTATACGCAAGCAATGGGCGAACACCTTCGGGTTTGTCCTCCGGCGCAGCCATCCTCTCGAGATAGCACATCGGAGGACGTGACGAGAAAATTGTATGGCGACCTGTCTATGAGGGCGTATCACGGCAGGATTCGTCGTTAGAAGCATCGCGGTTTTGCCACGCGCTTTCTAATCTGGTCTTTGCGGTCTTTTCCCGCCGCACTATGTATAGCCTTGGGGCGAGGCACGTAGGGGCGAGGACGACTTCGTGTATGGAATGATTGGTTCGATGACTTTCGCAGCTCTCTGGGTTTACGTAACGACCAACGTCACACAGCTTCTGCATGCCACGCATACGGACGCACTTGAGGCGCTGCTGCGGTGTCGTCGATCATCACGTGCTTGAAAGTAACCGTCGCTATAGCGATAGACATCAAGCACAAGGGTTTTTCCTCTAAACAGTTATCAAAGCAACTTGGCAGTGCTGGGCAGTATCGAAGATACATCTATCTTAGATACTATCTTAGATACTCTTTGGGTATCTTGTATCTGTATCGCGATACGTCTCGCAAGATGAGTATCTGTATCTGTATTTCCGATACATTCAATAATGTATCGTGTATCTTAAGATACAAGATACTTCTATCAAAACTACACCGTGCGAAACAGTAAACGTTGGCTGAACTCCACTTCTTAAGTTGATACTGCTGCCACTGAGCCACCTGAATAAAATTAAAGACGGTGACTATCTTTTATCTTTCCGCCAGAGTCCTTCAGCGAGGGCAGGCGATGAGGATCTGCGCGTCCCTGTTGGTGGAGCCAACGCCTCCTCTATAGCGGAGTAGAGTCACGTGGTCGCGCTCGCGCAAACTCGGCAAAAACAAGCTAGCGAACGTCTACGCGCAGCCGACCTCTTGTTTTCTCGATGTTTTCTTTCTTTGTAGTTATGTCGGTGCCATGAAACTTACTCGTGGCCACTGTACTGTGCTGCGTACTCCAATGCTTGCGGCGTCTCTCGTGGAAATTTTGATTCCGCTATAGTGTCGTTATCGAAGTTTCTCTTGCGTGGTGCTTCGTTATGAAGTCTGAAGAATGCAAGAATGGGGCTGTTTTGCATCTCGCGGCTTTCACACATCAGCGATTGCAAAGATCTCGTGGATGTAAGTTTGACTTAAACGCGGATGAGATTGACTTATATGCAAATAAGATTCTAACTATCGCACCACTGGTGGTGGTTCCAAATGCAATAGAACAAGAATTTACGTGACAGAAGATACCTTGACGTACTGTATCTTTGTACGACTGTTCTATCTGAACGACATATGAATTAACATCATGTGGTGCTCATTAGGGTATTTTTATTTTGCGCCTAATTGGTTAGTGAACTAAGAACAACTATGCAAACAATTTTATATTCACTTTAGGGCCAGGTGCGTTTCGTTACGTTTTAGAAGGCATGCAAAACAACCGATCCAATTTTTTGTGCAACGTACATGCTTCGTGTGTTTTTCCGGCGTTGAAAGAAAGCCCACGAAATATGAGCACCTGACTGCGCTTGCGTGCCCTGGCGTAGCAGTGTATGTTTAAAGCATGGTTTACCCCCGCCTTCCGATAAAAGTTTCTGGCTATGCTACCGCTCATGTGCTACCGTACTGCGGGGCTCTCAAACGTGCATCCAGCGCAACAACAGAAACGTGGACAGCGGCGAAATGAGCGACTGCGGCTCTAGGCTTTGGCTTCCCAGTGTTTCAGCATTTTTGACGGCCGCACGTGACAAGGAAATGACATCGTCCCTGAGAAGCGACAGGCTGATGGGCTGCGCGCCGGTTGTTTCGCTCGAATCACGTCTGAGAACGCTGCTGTACGGTAGCGCATGAGCGCAGTCACGTGGTTTTATTTTATGTTTCGAGAGCTTTCTTTAAAAGCTGAAAAAATCCCCACGCAATATGTACACCCTCACAAAAATTTAGATCGGTAGGCTTGGAATGCCCTCTACGACGTGACGAAGCGCACATGGCCCTCAAGTGAGTAATAAAGATTTTGCACAATTAACCTTAGTTAATTAATCGATTAAGCGCAATGTATAAATACCATAACGAGCGCCACATGACGGTAAACCATGTGCCGCTGGTTTCAATCAGTAGCGGTTAACCACTCTTTTTTAATATTTAGGTCTAGCTAAGTGAAGCCTGTATACTTTAATAAAAACCAGCAGAAACCTGCTGGTTTTCATTACGGTTGTGTCGAACAAGGGAGCGAGCCCTTGAAAATTCCCTTCCTTCATTCACCCTGTATTCTTAGTCACTGTGATTAGAACCGCCTTGCTAATTTACTTAAATATATTTGTTTTCCTAGTTTGGGTCACTTTAAAGTTTATTTATTGTTACAAATCACCAGGTAATCGGAGCTATAAGTGGCAATGGCGTAAATAGCAGTATCCTGCGACGTTTTCTGTCACTACAATACGTCTGAGACGTTTCTGGGCGGCACAAGTTCTCTCGGAGAAGAAATATTAAAACATTGCACGTTATGTGAATATGTTGCTAAGGAATGCTTTACTCCAGCACATATGTAGAATGTGAAAAGTCATTGCAGTTTTATGTCCTCTATGTATGCACGATGCGTCACAAAAATTATCGCTACCAGTGTTGTTGCGGCTGTACACCTGTCGCGTGATCCGGTATTGCAAAAACGGTGATACGTTTACGGAGAAGGTAGAACTGCATGGCGGTATTTGCGCCATCATGTGAAGGCTTCTTATTGACTCCCTTGTAAGTAGATAGAAACCCGCTAGCTGGTCGGCAAGTGGAGCAGCGACACCCATCAATTGCAAAACGTGTCAAGCAAAAACCACTGACAGAGTAGAACATAAAGAGCTGTCAAGATAAGCAGCCAAAGCAATCGCAATAGGTTGCTTCGGAATGAAATTAATATACTTTTTATACTTTTAGCAAGAAAGGCAGAACTTTCGCAATACTAACAGATGTTTTATTGAAATTAAAGTTGTTCGCAGTTTAGAAATTTCCAAGCAAACATTTTTGTTTGGTACTTCATTATATAGATCTACAATAACAAATTTGCAAATGTATCGAGGTATCTTAAGATACAATTGGGGAGTATCGTATCGGATACAATCATTGTGGTAGTATCTTGTACCTGTATCACAAATACTTCTTGCCTGAGTATCTTGTATCGTATCGCGATACAATAGCAATGTATCTTTGCCCAGCCCTGCAACTTGGCAAGTAGACGCTATACCTTTCAGTCGGCACCAGAACTCGGATAGTTAACGCCGGTTTTATTTTTGGTCGCGGGATCGAATCTCTGCCCCGGCGGTAGCATTTCGATGGAGGCAAAATGTTAGAGGACCGTGTGCTGAAACGTAGGTGCTTATTAAAGAACTCCAGGTGGTAGAAGTTTCCGGAGCCCTCCATTACGGCGTCTCTCATAACCATCTCGTGGTTTTGCGACACGAAACCCCAAAAATTATTATAAACACCGGTTTTAAAACGGTCAGCGCCTGTTGAAAATTCCGGATAACGGGCAAGATAAAAAGATGTAGCGCTCGCTAACGCGACTGGATATCTGCGCAGGGACACTTTTCACGTAACATCCGCAGAAGCAGCTTTTAGCGCGCTATGGCGCTATGATAATAAGCACGAGGTTTCGGGTTTGAGTTCCGTGGTTGCTGTGGTCACATTTTGGTGCCTTAATAATTGTGCAAATTAATCAGGTGTATATACCCAGTCTGTCGTAATCATATCGTGAAACTTGATCGAACTGCCTAAATCCCGTAAAATCAACTTCGTGCATCGGCGCATTGAAAGCTGCAATATCAATTACGTAGGATAATTGCCACCCATTTACAAGCATAGATATCGCTTGTTTGGCACACGCCTATGAATTAAAGACGAAATCAGCCGTCGGTGTTGGGCGGATTTCTAGCGCAGTTCGTGTCGTTCGAAAATTTCCTGGGCAATTCCGCGCTTTGGAAAGCACATGGTCAAAGTTTTTTTTTAATGCGCAAGTTCAGTTGTTTTGGTTGTTTTGTGTGTTTTTTTTTATCTCTACTGTCGGAGCAAGTATCCCGTGTAAGGCTTCGTCCGTGGGAATCCGAAGGGCACATTCTGGGATTCACACGCGCGTGCGTAGATGAACATGCAATCGCTCGAAAGACGTTTAAAGGGGCCCTGCAGCACTTTTCCAAATAGTCACCGAATCGCTTAATTAAAAGAGTTTATTGCCTCGTGAATCGAGTGGCGCAAAAAATTTTTAGAATCCATTAAGTACGAGCGGAGTTACAGGGATTTGTCGCACGCTTTAAGCGCTTTCTCTCTCCTCTCGTATCAGAAAGCGCGCTGAAAGCTACGCAAAGGGAGGAGTGGGAGGGGGATGGCAAGGGGGCAAGAAGCTATGTACGTTCGTCAGCGCGCGACATGACCCTGAGCACTTTCTTTTCTTTTTTTTTTCTTCGAGCGCGTGGCTTACTTTCAGTGCGATCGCCAGCGAGCGCGCGGGCACGTGGCGGCATCCAGCGGCGGCCGCGGTAACTATGCAGCTCACGTTGCTCACACCAGCCAATGGCCGTGGACTTTGGTATTATGGTGCGGTCATTTGGGCTATCGGCATCATTTGTCGAGAGAACAGCGAGCGACTTCTAGCTGATTTTTAGAATTCATTGTAAATTCCAGGCCGCGCGCTGCGCTATAACGTTTGACTCGCATGTTCTCGCGAACCTCGACTACAGATCGGCAGCGTTTTTCGACCATGCTGAAAAAGTGTTGCATGTGACCCCTTAAGGGAAACATGCTTAAAATAATACAAATTTAAAGCAAGTGTTCGTAGAGAAAGCTGCATTCGTTTCATATTGACATTTCAGGTACGCATTCCCGGACAACGAATAGCCGTTACTGATGAGACGAATTCGGTGTTGTAATAATAATTTCTGAGGTTTTACTTTCCAAAACCACGGTATGATTATGAGGCACGCCGTAGTGGAGGGTTCCAGAAATTTCGGACAAATGGTGTTCTTTAACGCGCACTGACATCGTGCAGTACGCGTGTTTCTAGCAATTCGCCTCCGTGGAAATTCGACCGCCGAGGCCGCGCGAATCGAACCCGCGACCTTCGGGTCAGCAGACGAGCAGGAAACAACGAAAATTGACCTAAGCAGACGACACTAGAGGAGAAACATCGTCTGTTTAGCGCTGTAGCTTGTCAATGATGAACTGAACAAACGATCGCGATATTCCGCGCGTATACTTTCTTGCGAAGGCCACCCGAATCACTCTGGACTTTTCCTTAGAGCGCACCTTAGGAGCACTGCAATTCCGACGTCATCGCACTTTTCCTCGACCAGCGCCGGTGACGCGATTCCAGAGAGGGCGAGGAGAATACGTTTGCCGGAACATCGCATGCGGAAACCCTCTCTCGCGCAATTATATATCGTTTATTTGCTTTTCATTCGCTATTCGCCACGATTTCCTCCACGAATCGGGACAAATGTATGACGCAGCTTTCGCCCCCTCCCCCTTTCCGTCTTTCTAGTTTTCTTTATTCATTTTGTTGAAGTCTGCGTTGTCGTTTACAACGAGAGAAAAGAAAAAAATAATGAAAAAACAAGAAATCGGGCATGACACACGCCCCTACACACAGAGAACGCGGAAATTCCCCTTGGACAACACGGAGCGGGCAGCGGACGGCCGGCGGCGTAGGGTTTTACTACGCCAACATATGTGAGAAGAATGTTGTGGATGTTTTCTACATATCTGTTTCTTTAAATTTCTTTTATGAAGCTCCTCGTACGCCTATTACACATTTCGAGGTACAGAATACCAATTGTGTGTGTGTGTGTGTGTGTGTGTGTGTGTGTGTGTGTGTGTGTGTGTGTGTGTGTGTGTGTGTGTGTGTGTGTGTGTGTGTGTGTGCGTGCGTGCGTGCGTGTGTGTGTGTGTGTGTGTGTGTGTGTGTGTGTGTGTGTGTGTGTGTGTGTGTGTGTGTGTGTGTGTGTGTGTGTGTGTGCAAGGAGCTATATACGGTATTTTGAGAAAAGCTCCGAAGCCTTTACAGAGTGGCAGCGCCAGGAAAATGTGATTGCTCTCGTTGTGGTGCTGTTTTTGGCACGCGTACAGGTGCGCGGGAAAAAAAAAAAAAGAAAGGAAGCGGCGCATGACTAACCGACAAGGACGATGCACATCGCTCAAAATGGGCGCAACGGCTAAAGAAAACATGGGCAAAAAAATAGCGATGATAATAAAATAAAGGAGAAAATAGAAACAGCTTGTCAGCCTTCGGCACACGACCAACTTCATATATTGCGCGACTCGCCGATTTGCGGACAGCTTAGGAGCTTCTGACCTTGCCTCGCTTTTCCTTATCCGATGGCGTACGTATTGCCTAACCTAAACAGCAACAGTTGGCATTATCTCGTTGTCTTCGACGTCGCGCAGAAACGGCTGTCTGACCTAAATCCTTTTGTGTGTGTGTGTGTGTGACGCAATGCGACCTCAATGCGTGGACGTGTACAAGAATTTCCTTTTTCCTCCATCTTTCTTTAAAGTTTCGATTTTCTTGCTATGGTTTTCGGAAAAGCAGGCTCTTTATAACAAGCCACTTTCTCTTGTCAATTATAGTACCAAGTACATTAAATAGTTACCATACGTTTCCTCTTCGGCCAGTATTGCTTGAGGGAATGCGATGTACTGCTCAAGGCAACGCCACTGGCAATGACAATGGCAATGGATGGATGGACGGATTGACCGACGGAAGGACGGACGGGTGGGTGGATAGATATGGACGAATGAATGAATGAATGAATGAATGACATCCCCGTTGACAAATAGCCGCGGCGTAGTAATACGTCGGCCTCTTTTCAACTCGGCAGAGGCCGCATGTTTACCCCTTCGCGCATTCAACCTGTATGTACATCCTGATCTACGAGAACCTGCATACAGGAAACATCTTAATAATATCTGGGGTTTAACGTCCCGAAACCACGATATGATTATAAGAGACGCCGTAGTGGAAGGCTCCAGAAATTTCGACCACCTGGGGTTCTTTAACGTGCAGCTAAATCTAAGTACACGGGCCTCAAACATTTTCGCCTCCATCGAAAATGCAGCCGCCACGGCCGGGATTCGATCCCGCGACCTTCGGGTCAGCAGTCGAGCGCCATAACCACTAGACCACCGTGGCGGGGCCAGGAAACATCTTGCTCGAGTAATTCGTGGCCGAAAACACTGGGCTTTTTTTTTTTTAAGCGAACGTGAAGCCGCTTCAACGACCGTCGTTTTAATGCACTGCATATAAGACAGCATACTATGGGTTTATAAGGGCAGCGTTCGCTTTCAAGGACGTACAATTGCCACGTTACAGTTCACAGCACGTATTTTAGCTCTATAAAAAAACAACTTGCCTTTAACTGCTTACGCACCCCGAGTCACAAATTACGAATGTAAAATTTTCCTTGAAGTACACATACGCTGCCATTGAGACAGGTTTTATTTCTCCCTTAATTTATTGTTTCGTAGCTTCAGGGGGATAGATTATACATACTCACGCGCACACGTGCATGCAAGAACGCACACATATGCATGCGGACGTAAAGTGCGAGCATATATATAGAGTCTGCGAAGTCTGCGAAATCTACTTTTCCTCATGCTCGTTCGCTGGCCATAGAAGATTAGGGAAAAGCAGTACTAATCGAACAGGCATCGCGCAAGACAATAAACAGCCTTCAGAGGCGCTGTAATATATTTATTTCGCTCGTGAAATCCAACGGATTAACAAATGGTCGTTATTAGCTGAAACTTCGTCAGTCAAAACCATCGCTGTACTTTTCACGAATAAATGCGTTCAGTCAACGTGCACAGAGAAGGGCCAAGCCGGACGGTATAAACGCTCTTATCGAAAAGATGCGGGCATCCACGTCGTTTCGGATCGATATCGCAGCGTTCCTCCCAGCGACTGCACTACGAGTACTTAGAGTACTCCGGCAGCTGCAAGCGCCACTATAGACGACTTGTGCCCATAGGCATTTTACTACAATCTATCGTGCATCGGCCGATACGCACGATAGCCGCGCGGGACGACCCGTTCCTGTGGACGATGCTATCTGAATGTATTGCACTCACGATTAGCCCAAGGCCACATAACGTATCACTAGACGCTATTCTCTCGAAGCAGCCATAGAAGCCGAGCCACTTGGAATGAGGACAGGGTAATCGAGCGGCCGCCAAAAAGAATCATATCGAAACACTGAAATTTAAAAAAAGAAATGGCTCCAATCCACGCTGTGAAGGTGGTTGGACAGCGAAGTTGTAAACGACACCCAGAACCCATTGCGACGTCGCTTGAATGGGCTTCCACATTAGAATCGCACAAAAGTAAGATTGACGTCTGACCTTCACCGGGAGCGATGCGTCTGATTTTGCAGAGCAGCCATGCATGTTTCATCGTACACAACCATCTGACTCGACGCGTTCATAGCAATGACGCATTACTTTGGATCATCCAAGTAGATGTAGATGTAGATCCTATACTGCTGGCTCACACCCACTCAGGGGGATTGGCTAAGAATCGGTTAGCTTAGAAAAAATATTTAAAAACTAGAAATGAGAATAATTTCTTATTTTGTATAACAAAAAGATTTTTTACAAGCTTTTTGCGAGAATAATAATTTTAAAAAGAGGAAAAAGGTGGGCGGAATTAATTCTCATCAAATAAGAAATAAATTAATATAGAAAAGAATTTTGCTGTATTTTACTTTTGGTTAACTATGAAACTTTGGAACTGTGGTTATTGTGTAAATCTCTTTGTTTTTTCTATGAAATCTTGCATGGCCTCGCATACTTTCCCACTGCTGTGCCCAAGGGTAAGAGCACCTAGAGATAGTAAATTTGAGGTCGTCAACTCTAATCCCATGGTGCGTAACGGCGTTTCTAGAGATGTATTTCGTAATGCAGAAAACTTTTGACAAGAGATCAGAAAGTGTTCTATTGTTTCCTCTTCCCTACAATAAGAACAAAGGGGTGCAAACGGGCTGTATATAAATAAAAATGTAATGATGGAATACGACACCGCAACTTCGTAATTATAACTTCCAGATCTCTGTTATGACATGTTGAACTTTTCCAGGGTGTCAATATATGATTAAAGTCCGGGGAATTTCTTAGAGATGGTATACTGAATTCTCGCATCATCATTTGCCTCCGAAATCTAGCCGCTACTACAAAAGCTGATGCAGGGGTAATATTAATAGCTGGTCCGTCTAACGCCGCTTTCGATAATGCATCAGCTGTTTCATTTAGAAATAGACCTCATACCCGGGGACCCATACTAAACGAACATACGTTAAGTGATCAGGTGTTAGGGATTTGAACTCTTTCAATGTTTTCATATCACCGGATGCCGTGAGCGCACTGCACTCTGATAAAGAGTCCGTTATTATTACTGCGGAATTTATTGATGTGGGTAGTTTACGAAGGGCCAAGATTATCGCTAAAAATTCTGCAATAAAGATGGGTGTGTAATAAGGAATTCGGAGGGAAAAAGGCCAGACGAGAGCAGGGCAGTATATACCGACGCCACACTTTTCATCTCTGTGCGTCGCGTCCGTCGCAATGACTACGTTTGCTTGCATTATGAACAGGTAGTCCTGTAGGGTGGCTCTTAACATGTTACTCGGTGGGTGTTTTGCATTGTTAGGGAAAATGTCATCAAAGTAGATTTGAAGAGAATTTGTCGCATTACAAACGGGAATAACCTCCCTTACTTGGACGGACAGTGGATCGAGGAGAGATTGTACAAATTTTACTTGAGGTGTGTGAAATCTAGGCCAATGACAATAAAAAAATAAACCAGGTTGCGCAATAAAAACTGTTTGGTTACGCCTTAAAGGGGATTCAAATGCCCTTAAATATGTTTGTACAACCAATATTCTAAATCTAGTGACAAGTTAGGGAATTCTAGCTTCCATATACAAAACATTATTCGCTACAAATTTAGGTAGCCCTAAGCACATGCGCAGTGCTTGCTTCTCCAGCAGAACAAGGGGACGAAGCTTATATAGGCAGGTGCCCCGGAGTATAAAACGCTCCCGAATTCTAGAACCGGTCTTACATACATGCGGTATATTGATAATAACGTGGCTCTACGCATTCCTGATATCCTGCTGCTTATTCTCCATAGGATACCAACTTCCCGAAAACCCTTCGCTGCGATATAGTCTATGTGGTTTCGCCATAAGAGAGAGCTGTCATATATCACTCCCAAATATTTGATATTTTGCACTTGTGGAATGATGTCAAGTTTGTATGAAAGAGATATATGTACTGGGTCTTTTAGAGGGAATACTAGTATCGCACGCTTGTTCACGTCTAGAGAGAGATGAATAGCGTCAAGCCAATGTTCTATTCGCCGACGTCCATCAGCCTTTCGACCTCGTCTTCGCCTATCTCCTCTTCGTCCGGGAGACGTTCGGAAGTCTGTGGGTTGAAGCGAATGTTGTTGAACTTGTAGAGGTGGACTCAAAAGAACGTCTATTAAATTTAGAATCTGCACCTTTGGAACGGTTCATAGTACACCTTCGTCGCTTACGCTGAGCGTCCTGGACACGAAGTTCATCCGTGGCACGAGCCCGACGCCGTTGTTCGCATTGTAGCCTATCTTCCCTCCCCCGTGTGCGCCTATGGCCATCTTTATAAGATGGCTTGCACACGTCACCCATGCAACTCGCCACCGTACTCTTCCAAAATGGCACTTAGGATGGCGTTATTAAGCCAGTTATCTGTATAACTTAGCTTGCACGTGACGTCAAGCATGTAGCTTATCGTCATGCTGGTCCTCCAGTACGGCGGATAAGGTGATTGGATTAAAACTGGGCCACAGTTCACGGCGCATACGGCGACCCGATTACATGTGGGCGAAGCAGCAGAGGTAGACTGCGGATAAGGTCCACCTATGCTGATATTGTCAACTTTCCCCTATGCGTGTTAATCATTAAACGCCTTTCCTGAAACAGGTGGCATATTTGCCATTCTTAACAGTGCAGCGATTTATGCCAGCCGTTGGTTGTAATCATGGAGGGGAAGAAAAAAAAAACTAGGAGGGAGCATCACGTGACAGTCTTACAGTCTTAAAGACCAGCCATAAAAAAATTATGGCAGCCTGGAGGAAGTGTGGAGCTGGTTGGTTGGTTCCTATAGAGCAATGGCTCAACCCACTACGGGGGATCGGCCTTGAATCGTGTAGCAGTAGAATTTGTGAACAAATAAAATCCTAAAACGATAATTCTAGGCAAGCGAAAATATTAGTGGTATTTACGGCTTCTTTATTGAATGCAAAAAAGAGAGAAGAATTAACTAAAAGAATTAAGTAAAAAAATTCGCCGATCCGAATCGGTTTCATGCGAAGCAGTCAGCAAGTAGTTGTCTATGCTGCATTTTTTGGCTTTGAGCCAAGTGTTACGAGGTGGATCGACATCTTTTTGTAAGTGTAGTAGTTGTGTGCAAATCGTGGGATTACCAGGCACACCGACTGCACTGGCATTTTAAGGGTAACTTATGGTCTGACGTAACTCCGCACTCACGTTAGAGCACATACGTCAGTATTATTAAACCAAAGCGCACCTTACGGTGCGACGTTGTGAATATCATACGTAACTTTCGTTAGCGTATTCGTCAGGCGTCGGCCAACGCCTGAATATAGCTTGCTGAATCATAGGAATACAAATGTAGTGTTTATTAGACTGCTATAAAAACGGAGCCAACACTGGGACCACAATTGACGTTAACTCGACATGACGCCTGTATAATAGGAGTACATAGGTAGTGTCTATTGTTTTGTTATAAAATTAGATAGCCAGCACTGCAACCACAATTGTCGTTCCACCGACATTACGCCTGCATAGGATCTGGCGTGGATCTGTGGTAGAACACCTGACTGCCCCGAAGAATGCTTGGGTTCGATTCCTGCTCGGATCGTGATTTTTATTCGTTGCATTCTTTGGGTCAACGCTGCCGATGTCGGGTTTTCTTAACGCTCTCGCATTTAATTAAGCATAAACTGTCAATCACCTCTGACGCATACCCGCATACTGTGGCCCGTGGTGTACGGGTATGTGCCACACGTGTCTGGAGGAAATGGTCTGACGATGTACGCGACGCGATTTTCAGGTTGTTATTGCAATAGCAGTAATAACGTGAAAATAATTCGCCAAGAATTTCTCTGTTTCTCTTTCTTTCTCTCTGAGCTTCTTTCTCTCTCTCTCTCTCACTCTGTACACCTTCTCCCACTCATCAGTATTATTGCAGGCCAGGCCGTAGAAATCGGCGCACGTGTTCTGGGAGCGAAGCAGAAGATGACGAAGAGGATGAAGAGAGCGCGTGCAGGTTTATGATGATCAGTTCTGTTCACGCGTCACGGACCAATGCTCGGAGCAAACAACTCCGCTGTTTAATAAATGTAACCGGAAAATGTAACCGGAATGTAACCGGAATTGTGACCAGAGCATGGTGCACGAGGGGGGGGGGGGAGCGGCGTCGGAGGAGGTTGCCTTGTGGACGCTATATAGGCGAGCGCGCACGTCAATTTTTGATTTTTTTTTCTAAGAGCCCAGCAAAACAGAAAGTGAAACAGGAGCATGATGGGAATTACGACATGAACACGAGGAGGCAGCGGCTTCGGAGGAGGTTGGCTTATGGACGCTAGGCGCGCGCACTCCTATTTTTTTTTTTGCCTCCATGGTTGTAATCAGCAAACAGATAACTATCGTCATCACGAAACGGCACGCGCTATGTTCGTCCTCTTCATCTTCAGCTTCGCTCCCAGGACTCGTGCGCCGATTTGTCCGGCGTGGGATGGAATAACTCTGATAGGTGAGAGAACGAGTACAGAGAGAGAGAGAGAGAAAGAGAAAGCGAGAGAGGAAGAAAGAGAAAGAAAGAAAGAGAAATTCTTGGCGAAAAAATTTCTCGACGAGGCGGGATTCGAATCCGCGTACCCACGATCCGAAGGCGAGCGTTGTGACCGCTCAGCTATCCAGGCACGCCAGCAGAGCATAACATAGCCTTGTATAGTTAAGTACACCAAGGGGTCGGAAAGGAAAGTGAGTGTGAGGAGGAGTGATTTGAGAAGGTGAGAGAGTAAAGCATAGCATAGAAAGAGAGAGAAATAGAGCGAGGAATATACAGACTGAAAGAGACAGAACGAAAAAGTAGGCGAGAAATAGAGAGGGAGAGAGAAATAAAAGGAAGATAAAGATAGAAGGAGCGATAAATAGAAAGAAATATATATAAGGAGAGAGAAAGTAAGAAATAGAAATAAACAGACAAAGAAGACATAGAAAGAGTAGAGAGGAGAGAAAACGAAAGAAAGCCAGGCGAGCATCGGAGAGCTATTTTTCGATGTGGACGGATGCTATGCGTGAGGCTAGGGCTAAAGCTACCACCTCCTGGTGTGTTAAACGAAATTACACTTATATTGTAAACGCGCCGAATGGGACGGTCACAGCAACGTCATCCATGCAAGAGCACCGCGAGAGGAAAGTGTGAAAGATAAAAGGCGCGTTCATGTAGCCTCCGTTATGTGTTTGGCGGTAGCTCAGTTTGCTAAACGCCCGCCAGCCATCGTCGCTGACCGGGAGGTCGTGGGTTAATTCGACTCCTGTCAACGGAATTTTTTCTTATCGTTTTTTTTTCTTTGCCATTTGATGGCGTATTTCCGTGACGGAAATACGTCATGAAAATCTTGGTGGACCCCGGCATAAAACACTTTCGTGTTAAAACAAAGAGAAACAAAGAAGGTCACCCAGCTCCGCTTCAGGCTTGGCACCACTAATGCGGAGCTGACTTCAGCTTGGTATGTGGTATAGATTCCAAGACTACGCCCCAACCCACAGGCGAGCACGCATATACTCTTCAATTCTAGTGCATCCAGAAATTTACCCGTGATCCCGAGACAAAAACAAGCATCATATAATGTCCTTCATGTAACAGCGCGTATAACAACACATACGTTATACCGACACGTCTGTGGACTTTAGTTTGTACAGCGCGTGTCTTCTCGCTAGGGAAGACAGAAAAAAAAAAACGAATGCCAGTAGACGTGCCTCTCGGTGGCGGCGCTCTTTCGTATTGTTTGTGCACGCAAGAATTAAGGAAAGTCGCAACGCCGAAAGCATCCCTGACCACCTACAAGTGGCATCGCGCAAAGGTGTCACGCAAAGAAAAGATCTGTTTGCTTTCGCTTCGCTGTTTGTGCAGCGCTCGACCCATGAAAGTGGTGAAACGGGCTTGAACTGTTTACTTGCACGTATGAAGCCTCGGCGAGGCAGCTTTCATCAGGAAGTTGACCAAGGGAGCGAAGAAGCGTTCGAAGAAAGATAATCATGCAGTTGAACCGAGCCCAGACGTGCGCCTATGAATGTTGCAGAACAGTCAAAGCGCGCCTTATTCACCCTGGCATACAACAGCCACTGCTGTGCCACACCGTCGACAGTGGCGTAGCCACATTCCTCTTCCCAACAGTAATTATGACTTTCGTTTCAACGAATGTTGCATCATAAGTAGAGGTTAGTTTTCCTAAGTGGTGCCGGTTTCTATATAGCTCCTATTTACAATGTGTCCGAAGATTCTCAGAGAATAAAGTACAGTACGCCTATATATCTAACTCGCCAAAATACGGGAATTAGTTCGATATATCGCATAATTAGATACGTAACTTTTTTAAATATTTACCGTATTTTCGTCGCGCAAGTTGGCTCTATGGCACTGCTTCACGTTAATGCAAGGAAGCCGGCTTGACGGTAATACGCGAGGACTTTTTATTTTTCTGCGATGTTATATGGAACGGAAGTGCATTGCAGGTTATACGCAAGTCAGGGGGGGGGGGGGGGGGGGCTGAGGGGGTTGATCCTTCCCTCCGACTTCCTGAAATAAATTTCTGGCTACGCTACTGTTCTTCAATATTGCACTCAGCGCGCTCCTCTGATTGCTGTACGCAGTGGCGACAACACTTACGTTCTGCACGTTAAAGAGTGTCGATCATCGCCAGATTTGCGGGGAATAGCAGGTTCTTCAGTTTTACGGCAGTCGTCGCGTTAACAGAGGAAGCGGAGAATTGCCGAGAAGTGAACGGCGACTCTGTGCGACCGCGCACGATGGGCCGACGGGTGCGCCATGCGAGGAATCATGGGATAAAGCCCGTGATGGCAAGCGGTAGTTTCTACTCGCACCGCGCGGCGCCCTGCTAATCGCACCGCTCGCTCTCCCAAATCCATGGGGAAAGACCCCTTCTGTAATGAAAGCTCTGTTAATTTTTGCAGAATGATAAAATCCGACCAACTTTGCCGAGCAAGATCGAAACTGGAACGCTCATGAGCGCAGCTGCCATACTCTTCGAAAACGTCCAGAATGAGTCGTCATATCTATTATCGATCTACTTCGCTTCGTGGCTGTGCGGGCTGCGCTAGCTATTATAGCACGCATGACATACGCTGGTTAACGAGTGCAGAACTAACACCACTGCAATCGTTGTCGAAACACTGACGTCATTTTCGTCGTCTGTGAGGGTATGGCAGCTGCACTCATCGGTACTTTGGTTTTTCCGGTGAATTGCCGGGTTCGACTGAAAATGCGATAAAATAGTAAAGAAAAGAAGAGGATGACCTCGTTTTTAGGTCTGGCGGACATGCCGCCAATTTCCCACAGGGTGGGTGTTCTCCCAAAAGACTATGAACTTCGTTCTGCTGAGCACCAGGCCGGAAGTGCACTTGTCCCCATTTTACCGGTAGGTACCCGGCGGCAGCAATTCTCTGCCTCCCACAGCAGCGGCGGATGCTCGACTACTTTAACCAAGGCTGTGGTGGGTAAAGGTGCGCCCAGTGGCCTACACAGAACCTTATGGGGCCACCTTTCGAGATGAGTACAACCGAGCGCCAGGTCGGTGTACTCCTCTACCCATTAGGCAAAAACCGGTGGGTTTCCGGTCGGCACTGGGATTCGAACCCGGTACCTCCCGCATTGGAAGCAGACGCTCAACCATGTAGCCACCGCTGCGGTTTACCGCTCCCCACAATTTTACCACTCCAAAAAAATTAACAGAGGGCGTTCTTGGACATCCCAAAGCAGCAATGGGCTCTACCGTAAGGACAATTCTCCCGTTTGGCACGACCATTTGTCTCCTCTAATTAAAATTAAAAAGTTATCTTTATTTCCTTAACTCGTATCGTGACTAATTTCTGTAGTCATCTGAAGATGCCTGCCGCCACACAAGGAGTAATTATGAAGGCAGCGAGCAAACGTCGCATTTCTCTTATTTTTGAGTATTTTCGGACTTATTTTTTGAAACATCCGGCATTGCCTGCTTCAGTGGCTCTAACTACAGCACCCTTCCCAACATGTGTAAGAACTTGACAACTTGATTACATTTAACAAAAAGAAACCTTTCCTGCCAAAAAAATTGCCCTAAATAAGGATATTTCTTTCGTATTTTTGTCGAACACAGTGTGTGCAGCTTTTATTACATATCCCGAAACCGCCTCGTAAGATTTCATTCCCACATCTTGCAAATCGCAGTAGTGAGTGAACGGCTTCTCGTTTCCTCGAGGCCACTAATAATAATAATATCTGGGGTTCCAAAACCACGATATGATTATGAGAGACGCCATAGTGGAGGGATACGGAAATTTTGACCACAGTAACTTTAGGAAATGTGTAGCACGTCCCGTTGTAACCCACAGCAGACAGGTCACAGGAGACAATTTACTCATCATTGTTTACATGCACCATAAGTAGATGGCAGATCTGCCACTAGTACATCGCGAGTAGCTGTTTCCCCGTGAAGTCGCACTGCAATGACACAGTCACTCAGGAAGTCGCCCGCTCGGATATCGAAACCGAAAGAGTTTTTTTAAGGTAGCTGTATTAAAAACATGTACAATGCATTCCCAGGCACGACAATACTCTTTTTAGGGTTCTCGACACCAGTGTTCTTATTTAGAGCAACAATACGAAAATATTTAAAATTCGTGTCAGTACTCCTTTAAGTCCCATTCGGAACTTGCAATGTACACACAGCTGCTGGCTTTCGGATAGGGAAACCACATAAAAGTGCTCAATGATGAAAATACTGTTTTGGAGCCTGTTGATGGAGTCAGCAATGTGATCCACCTTCAGACAAAAAAAAAAAGACAGGAAGGAAAGTAAAAGCTTTTGCATGCAATAACTTCAATAAAAGCGTGTAATTAAAAAACATATAAGAAAAGGTGTCACTAAGCAATATACGCAGGAATGGAACAGTACAGATTTTATTGTAGGAACTTCAATGAAATGAAGACAAAATGAAAACATGGGACAAAAAAGTGTCAGGCATTCCAGCAATGTGCATGACTTATGTACAAAACTATACACAGACAGTGCTGACTAGAAAAAAGGTGAGATGATGAGAAGGATACAATGAGAGGCATTAACAAAATAAAATAACCAGCTATTAAAACTTCATTGGCATACCACGCCGCATGACTCCAAATTGATGAAATGAATAAATGCAATAGAAATTGTGCGCCTTGCCACAATTTAAGAGTCTTACGATGTCCGGAATAAAACCTTATATATAAGGTTCTGAACAGCTGTTCCTAGTCAGTTTTTTGCTTGTTTTCTTGCCGCTTGATTTCTTCCCTCCTCTAGTTGGTTTAGAAGCACCACGTTTAGAAGCACCAGTAGGCCTGGATTCCTGAGACTTTTTTGTTGCTGCAAACTTCCTCCTCGCACGCTTTGCAGGGGGGCCGCTGCTCTCCGCAGGCTCTGGAGCACCTTCGTCTTGGCACAGGCTCGTGGACACATCGGACATGAGTTCTTCGTAGCGCTTTCCCCGGCGAGTCTTCGTCACCGTACTGAACTGCTGGGCTCGCAGATTTTCACGCCTTGCCCCCACTGTCTCCCCTCCAACAGAACTTCCTCTTTCCTTGCGGCTTGCGCTAGCTGCGGCCTTGATAAATGAACGAGTCATAAAAAGGTCAATGTGTCTGTTATACACAAATTGCAAGCTCAGGCATCAAGAAATGAGCAGTAGACATACTAGCATGCACGCTGTCGTGGATGAATGAATGCACACCTGTCAAGCTCTGAGGAATAAAATTAATAAAAATACTAGGAACACAGCAGCAAGGAAGGGTTGAGGATGCACACGCCACATTTCAAGTTGTGCATTTCAGGAGCCGAAACCAAGATACGATTATGAGGCACGGCATGGTGGGGGTCTACGAATGAATTTTGACTATCTAGGGTTAACAAGCGCCTGAATCTATGTAAACGGGCGTTTTTATATTTCACCTCCAATAAAATGTAGATGCCATGGCTGGGAATCAAACCCGTGACCTCGTGTTTAGCAGTATAATGCCTCAGATGTTAAGCTACCATGGTGGGTGCGCACGTCCTACTTGAGGTTTGCCCCAGTAATAATTGCTGGGGTATTTCGTGCCAAAACCACTACATATGATTATGAGGCATGCCGTAGTGTGGGATTCTGGATTCATTTCAACAACCTGGGGTTCTTTAAAGGGCACATAAATCTAAGCGCACGGGTGCTCCTTGCATTCCGCCCTTATCAAAATGCAGCTGCCGTGTCAAGGTTTGCCCTGAGCACACAAGCAACATCAGGTGTTTGTTCACGTCCTTCTAAGCTTTTACCAACTAACACTCGATTCATGCTTCTTTTTGGATTAATCAGAGAGTAGCAAACTAAATTTGATTGCGCATGCCTCAAAATTTATGTTTTCGGTTTGCAAATAAGCCAAACGCAGTCGGCACGCACTTTCTCGGAGGCTTATATCCGCAAAGACCTGTGTGATCCAAGCACTGTACAGGTTACACCATGTCAGGAACATTAATCACTTCTTTTCATTTTAAAAAGCTTTGAAGCCACAAGATGAAAGATTCATTGTAGCACATTTGCATGTATTTATAATGGCTTCCTTTCAGTTCTATCTTACACATGTGACTCAATCATGTGCCAGACAAACATTCTGGTGACGTGCTGACTTCTGAGAGAACAGCAGCAAGTTACTATAAAAAGTGAAGGAAAAAAAAAAGTGGTGCTCTCCTCGAAATTAAATGCGTGGTTGCTAATGAGACTGAAAAGTAGGATGACATGCTAGGCTCTACATTGTAAAACTGTGCTGCCGTGGTCAGAGGGTATGTCTACAGCGCATGGTGGCACGTGTGCTGCAAGGACGCAGAGCACAACAAAGATCAGTTGCCTGCATGGCGAAACACTCGGAATGTTCCTGGCAAAATTTCACCCTTATTATACTGCAGTGATTGTGATAAATGTGATCATATTCATCAAATTCACAAATCATATTCATCGTGATCCGTGAATATGATCATGATGAATGGGATCATGAATCCGACCCTGATATCCACATGATCATGCTCATCACATGATGAACATGATCATGTGATGTAACACTATCTATACCTTCTAGTTCTGTCAATAAGGAGCTCAACAATGTCACTTGAGAGATAACGTTCAACAGCGCGGCTGCTCTTTGCAAGTAAATTGTGACATGGTAAGACGGTGTTCTTGAGAGAGAGAGGTTTATTTATAGAAAGGCAGAGAGGTCGGCCTGAGCGATATTATGCTCTAGCCTGCTACTCTACTCCGGGGGTGGGGAAAGGGGAGAAAAAAGAATGATGGATGACGATGGTAAGTAAGGGAGGTGAGTATGTACAGTCCCGTCTAGGTGGTGTTGATTCAACTTGAGCCAACTGCTCATTGCACTCAAGCTTACCCAAAGATTATCCCAAGGTCATCCACTTAACAGCAAATAAACAAGAAACTCCTTACCCGAATCTGCTGACTTCGGTACTCAAGCTGAACCACGGACACTTCTCTGAAAAGCAAATAAATACCATATAAACACGTACAGATTAAGGAAAGCGCACGCGTACGTCACTCGCTTGTGACCAGGGTTCTGTGAGCCTGTTTTAAGAAAAAGCTTAAGCAGGAGGTCAAATAAGAGTAAAACGCAAGAACCCTTTTATGGAATAACCGCTAGTCTGAGTTAAACGAAGCTCACAGCACTTGAGAAAGCAAGAAAAATTCTAGCGAGTCTGGCAAGCAAGACTTCTAAACAGGTCTCAAATAGAAGGAAATTGCTCAATATTCATAAGCTAAAAAAGAACAATTCATTAGGTTCATCCATAAGTAAATGTGCAGCCAATGGATGCATTCTCATAGTTATATAAACTGCACCTGTTAGAGCATCTCAAGGATCTGCCTGCTACAGACACTTAATTGCAACAAACCTCATAAACACCACCGCACATGTTTTTCCGCACTGCCGTATGGTTGAAATGCCACATTGAAAAAATTCAAATACAAATTTTCTACCGCTCGAATGCACTCAAATTTGGCCAACTTGCTGCAGGACAAATACAGGTTAACATGCAAGAGACCCTTTTTATAACTGTAAAGCTATAGTTCCTGTCGTGCCGTTAGCGCTACTAATGTCGGCTAGTCACTTCTGCAAACAGCATGTGCAAGTGCAGTTTGCTTGCACTATGATTGCGGAAATAGTAGACGCAGCTCTATTGATATAAACACGCATAGTAGACAAGCCCCAGCACGTGCAACTAGGACCTCCTCTCCACTTGAAGCACGACAGGTGCCGCCATTATAGTTGGGCGAATGTGCGGAGCAGGTAAGTGCACTCGCGGATTATGAAAAGGGTCTATTGCACGATTCAAGCTCAAAATCTCAGTGTCATGGCCTCTTTATGTAATTTACTTATTATGAATACTCTCAATGCCTGATGGTGTTGCAGAGAAAAGTGGTGGAGCATACATTAAACAATATTACATAAGGCTGCTTGGAACTATGAATGATCAGGGTTTATCATAGAAACAGCACATAAACCGATACGAAGCACACAGGAAGGTAAGGACAAGAACTGTGCGCTACATCTCAGTTTTTTGTGTTGTTCTTATGCTGGATTTATATCAACTGACCCAGCTTACTACACATCTATCATCAGGGTTGCTAGCGACCAAACTGAGGAGGTGGTTCCATTGAGATGGTGTTTTGGGTAGGAATTAACGGAAGGAAAGGTTTCTCTGGCAACTTGGCACTTGCACCTTGAAGTTGTGGTCAATTCGCGGCGATATATGAAGAGGCGGTGCAAGGAGGTCGTTTTTTTAATTCTGGGTCAGAAAATGAGCCTTACGAGACAGAGATAACTGAGCGAGCTTCTTTTGTGATGACAGGTGTGGGAGATCAAGGCTAATTCTGATGGTGGGTATAGTACTTGAAATGTGGGAATAATTAATGGCGTGTTAGTTACATGTTGTTAGTTGCTGTAAGCACATGTTAGTTGTGCTGTAGGTAGATCCCAAATGGATGAAGCATATTTTGTTTTAGATCTAACAAGGGCTTTATATAATACGAGTTTGACGGAAGAGGGGGCAATTGCGCGACTGCGGCAATGCCTTCATGGATAAGCATCAGAAAAGAATGAAGGCAAGATGGAGGCCACTGACGGACGCAACAGAATGACTTATTGCCGACAACCTTATCACAATAAGCGTCTTCAGCTATCTACTCGGCCACATATGATGTAGCACTATCTTAAGCGTGCTGCACGCTTTTAATAGGCAACAACCTAAGCGCACTGTGCCACCGTTCGCTGCCACTCTCTCGTGCGGGGCCACTTTCGAGTGCGCATCATTTTGCAGCGTGGGTGCCAAGAAACCTTGCTGCATTGACACTCCTATCCTGCCAAACGTGCACATAAGGTACAGCACATGTAGTGCTCTTGTAGGGATACTGCATGTTTCTATGAGGCAACACAAACACAACCCCGTCCACTGCCACCTCATCATGCTGGATTGCTAGAGCATCATAGAGACGCAGAGTGCGCCCATCGCCTGCAGGAAATTAGTTGTCGCTGTATTGACCCATTAAGATACTCACCAAGTGTGTGCACGGTCTGCAGTGGCGTGGGTACGAGCACTCCCTTGGGAAACATGCGTACAGTACAGTAAGCGGCCAAGCAATGCACATGCAAGCTGTGTAGGCAAGGCGCTGCACACAACTAGCCAGAGATGATCAGCTCAACGTGGCAGTGCCGCATTTCAATGAAGCAGTGTCCGTTGTTTTCGCTCAGTAGCTGATCGCAGCACAAATATGCACACTTGTGTCACAGAAAGCTGATACGCGTGCCCGCCTGTTCTATCACTACGTTAGTCGCTGTGGGTTCCAGGCCCTCTATTAGTTTCGTAATGCTCCTTGGTGTCACCACCGTGTACGATAGTGCCACAGAGCCGAAATATTTGCTGCGCTCAGGCAAAAAGAAAGAAAAAGCTCTGTAGTGGGTACTTTAGGCAGTAGTTTCTCTGGCATTACATTTATTTCTTTGTTAGAGGTGGTGCACATCAGGAGATGCAAATTTGTACTTGCTGGTTACTGTGTACCACCGTTTAGTGCACCGTTACCCCGCAATCCCGGCAAGTATGTATTAACGAGGTGTTACTGTATAGGAAGTTAGCTTTCATGAAGTTACGTCCTTTTACAACAACAGACCAATGTGTTGCAAACACAAGTGGCAATTAACGAATTTTAGGGGAATTGGCGATTCACTAGAGCTCCCATTGTTGGCCGCATTGAAAGCACCAATAATTGGTTTGGCACACTAACAAGCAAAGCAATCCACTAGAATGTTACACCACTAGCACTTTGCTGATTTTGCCAGCTCTGTTATATTAAAGTCTGTGTTGACAACCACAGTGGCATGCAGCTACAAACAACTGCATTTGAGAGCAATGCACACGTATTGTTCAACAGCTGGACAAAGAGGTCACTCCATTGCCGGACACCACAATGACATTGTTCTTCTTTGCTACCGTGTTTATAAGATTAACACGAATAACGCAGTTGCAGACGAAGACATACATTAAGCATACAATGTAGCCAGTGTGTTCATAGATCACAGCTTGCCTATTATCAATTCCTGTAGTACATTGCTATAGGCCTTGGAAATGTCCATGAAAATGGCATATGCTGAAAGGCCATTTCCCCAGTGATGCTCACTGGGAAAATCAAAATCTCACTGGGAGCTCAAAGTCCAAGTGAGACCTTGAGGTCTAATACGCTTTCTTGAACATAGTTGCTGTCCAAAACCAGTAATGAATACTGGAGTTTTTTTTCCTGCTCCTGAAACCCATTTGGCCTAGTGTGGTCTAATTTAGTGGATGTTAGAGATAACAGGCAATACGCAGCATCTTTCCTTGGTTACAGAACGGGTACCACCCATGCCACTTTAAAGAGCTCTCGAACGTCAAAAGGTAAAGAGCTGGTGTAGGTGGTACGTGATTGAAGAGGAAGTCAAACTGATATAATGAACCTCAATGTAATAAAATACGTGAAACATTTTCATTTCCACGTCTTAGCTCCAGTGAGAACCATGCTCTTTTCTTTTGAAAACCAGCAAAGCAATTTTGTGCCGCAGTTAAATCCCGACATTCTTGTGCACACACGCACTGTCGTTCTTTTGCATACACGCACCGGTGAACATCGGTCGAGAGAGAATAAATTTTTTGCAGGTGACCTTTCGTGTAGGAAGATTACCGACAGGAGCTAGAAGACACTATCAAGCGAATAGAATAGAAGGCAGCATCGTGCTATCACGCTGTGTCCATTAAAGTCAACTGCAACCTTCGACTCGTGGTGTGGTCAGTGCCGTGCTGTGCGAACGAAGGTCTTCATCATTTGCGGTTGCGGGGTCCAACCGAACTGTGATTACAACTTTGGAGCATAAGCAACGAAAATGGCAGCAAGAACACTACCAAGGCAACAAAATAGAAGGCGCCATTATGCCATAATTGTTCTTGCTTAAAGGTTAAGGCTAAGGTCAAGGCTGGCTAACCAATCATTACAACTCGCATGGCAATCACGATTACGGTGCCTTGCCTGTGCGGTTATGCATTGTAAGTGCATAAGGATGGGCGAATAGTAAGTTTGAGGTTCAAAGCGAATAGTGATTTGGTCGAATAATTTCGAATGGAATGGTTTGAATAGTAATTACTGCATATTATTAAAAGAAATGGGCATTTTTGTCATGACCTTGCACAATATTTTTAAGGATTGGAACTAGGTATGAGTGAATGTCACTTTTTGGTTTGAAATGAAGTGGAAGCAGTCTTGAATATAGTATCAAGATTTGAATAGCAGTAGGGTGCAAGTTATAAGTGGTGCAATACGTTACAATTTAAAAATTACTATACTTGGCGCATATAAGCCCATTTAACACGCTTTTAAACTTTAATATGTACGTTTAACCCTGAAGTGTGGCTTCACGGCAATGCAATTTTCCCCTGGATAAGTTGTTTCACGGCACAGCAACTAAACGCTGCAGTGAAACCACCTTTACAAAGGTTATGTGCGGTCAAACGTATAGTACATATATTCGTTCATTTCGAATAATCTAAATTCGTATCGAAGCAAATTCGAATACTGTAATATTCGTTCGAATATTCAAAACGCCTGAATATTCGCCCATCCCTATATATATCACATATTGTTAAGAAAAAGTCACAGTTTCGCCGCAAGGGCGAAGCAATGAATGCGATAGCAAGAAACTAATGCTATACGAAGTGAGGCTCGCCAATGGATACTCCCAGTTTGAACAGCGCTCCTGTTGCAAAGGCGGCCGAAGCAGCGAAGGAAACTAGCGTGCTTCAAGTGTCGAGCTGCGACACTTGATAGTTCGCGCTCATCGTCTGTTTGTTTAGCGGCGTCCCTTGAGCTCGAGTGACTTTCGTACGCTCCGTAACATGAGCACGGACACCATGGTGAAAGCCTGAAACAACCCTGTTCCCCTCACCACGAGAAAACCGCGCGGGCAGACAGCGGAAGGGCAAGGTTCTCCCTGTGCAAATATAAGAAGAAGCGAGCGAGCTCGCCGACGACTTTTAAATGCGCCCGTCGTGCTCCTAGAGCCATCTCGCTGGTAATGAAGAAACGCTTATAAGCGCCGGCCGTCTCTGAGTCCGTCCAGCGGTTAAGGGTATGTATATAACGCTCGCCGTTAGCTACGTGGAGGATCTGCGTTTCGTGGCGTAGCGGTTAGCACCACTCGCTGCAGAGCAAGAGGTCCCTGGTTGATTCTGCACTTCGGAAGCATTTTTCTGAATTATTTTTCTTTGGGGCTTTTATATATATATATATACATACTTATACATATACGGTGCACGACGGCGACAGCAAAATCCAGTGGAGACTGTCCATATAATTGCTATCGCAATAAACAGGCATTTTTGTCATGACCTAACTTGCACCATATTTTTGAGAATTGAAACTAGGCATGTGCGAATGTCACTTTTATGGTTTGAAGTGAAGTGGAAGCAAAATTGATTAGGAGCAAGATTTGTATAGCTGGAGGGTGCAAGTTATAACTGGTACAATACATTACGGTTTAAAAATTACTATGCTTAGTGCATATAAGCCCGTATAACATGCTTTTAAGCTTAAAAAATAATTCATTGAGTTGAAGGTAATATGTACATTTAACCTCGAAGTCTGGCTAAATAACATCTCCACGCTGCAGTGAAACCACCTTTACAGAGGGCTTATATGCACATAAAGGGACACTAAAGGTTAAGTCTATGTTGATTGTTGAAATAGCGTTCTAGAAACCTCATAGTGCTTGTTTCGTGCCAAAGAAATGCTTATTTTGAATGAAAATCCATGTTTTAGTGGTCCGCACAGTGTTAGCACACTTCAAATCGCACACCTGAAAAGGCCTCCTGACTAGCATTTGCCTTGCCCAACGTAGCCCGCCTTTACTGCCCAACAGCAGACGCTGTGGTCTCAGCTCTGAAGGGCACATTACACAACATCACATTGACACAGCATTTTGTCGAACTTTTCGTTAGAGCGACTTTCATGAGCGCGCAAGGCACACGCAGCAGTACGTGATAACGAAACTACCACCGAGATGCGACCGCGCAAACGGAAACGGAACTTTTGCACAACCCGCGCTGTTCTCCTCTGTAACATAGAGTTCTTTTTTTCATGAATCAAACAGAAATGCACGAGCAGCATTTTATTATGACTTGCAATGCTCGGAGTGTTCTTTTTTTATTATAAGTAGCTTGAATACTAGCGATTATTTGTACCCAGGACTCGATGTCATTGGGCTCATTCCAAAACGTCCCACTGGTGGCGCATATAGTGTCTTACATTTATGTTAATTTCTCGATTACTAGAGCACTGCTATTTATAACATTGACGTTTTAGATGTTCTCAAACATTTACCTTTCACTCTGACATTAATTTTTATTTGCCTTCGGTGTCCCTTTAAATATACATATATTTGTTCATTTCGAATACCTCGAAATTTCAAACAATCTAAATTCGCATCAAGGAGAATTCGAATACTGTAATATTTGATCGAATATTCGAAGCGCCCGAATATTCGCCCATCCCTATAAGTGCACAATGCATCATGGTGGCCACAAACGAATGGCAGAGTGTGACTTATAGCTGACAATCCTATTGCAACAAGCATCAACTATGTACTCAGCAGTGCAGGTGGTATAGCAACGTTGTAACATGCTTTTAATACATGCTACATGCTTTTAACAGGCAGCCACCAAAACAAGTCACGTTGAAGTTCACCGACATGCCCCAGTGTGAGACTGCTTCAAGTGCATATTGCCTGCAGAAGTGAAAGCAGCAGTACTGTTAGTATGCCCATGCTCACTTTTAAACTTGCAAAATCCTTTTAAAAGACTCGGGCAGGAAGTTGTGAAGGAGACAAATCTATATATGTAGTAACGACTTCCGTCACGCCCATGGTTGTGCTGGAAGTGCTCCATTTTCATAAAACCACACATTCAGGCAGAATATGTACGTTAATCTTGCGAAAGCATGCGACAGAACATAAGCGAAAAGGACATGTTGAACAAATATGACACCATACTGAGAAAGCTGAGTGCACCCAATTTCTTAACCTCAACTATGAGAGGATTCAGAGTCATTTTGACAGCCTGCAATTGGTAAACCAGTGTGGATTAGTTGAGAGGGGAGTTTCAGGGTTGTCTTATGATGCCCAGCCAAGCTAGCTGACCTCTGCAAAGTGTTCACTGTACAGCAACAAACAGAGGCGTTGAAAGGCCACGGCGCAGCTTCTGTGCATTTCAGATGGCACACGGGGAAACAAGAGTTTCGCAGAAGTTTTGTAAACTCACCTGCAAATGCTGTCGTAGACATCCTCTTTGACGAAGGCCAGATCTCTTACCTCAGGCTTTTCTTGAACAGCTTTCATTGCCATGTACTGCTGATGAATCAGCTGCAGTTGCTGCAGACACACATAGTGTGAGACATGCCTGACAGCTAGGTCCCTTTCACAGCACCACCACAAACTCTATGGAGCCAATATAGTATAAAGGACATTTGAAGTTTCAAGATGCCAAACCCCTTGTCATCCAACTTTTCTTTAATTTTTGCAATTAATGCAGGCAGGGGTATAGCCAGGACTTTTCTTTCTTTGGGAATGGGGGGTCCATCGCCCCTTGTGTATGTGTGTAGCAAACTAAAAATTACGAGATGCAGGGTTGTTGCTGTTTCGAACTCAATCAGTCTGAAGACACGAAAACAAGCTCTCACTGCGCCGTCTCTTACAACGAGCATCTCGGGTGCGCGCGCACCTGCATGGTAGCCCCGCGCTCGTGGCCACTGCAGTGACCAAATAATTTGAAAGTTAACGTCTTCAGTGCCGCCGACACCTTTTTCGGTACTGCTGACCGTTTAACAAAAAGAAATTCAATCATGCCTGCATTTTATACACTTGCTGCTGGGCAAGAAGTCGGAATTGCCAATCCTTGCCTTAGGGTCTAATTGGAGGGGCCGTAACTCTGATTGAAACAAAATTATGCAATATGTTTTCAATGATTGTGAAAGCTGATGTGGAGGAGATTAAGTGGACAAAGTTTAAGAAATATAAAAAATGGGTTTTTTTTTTAATTGCTGTCAGAAGTTTCCATTGTTCGGTGTTTTCTTCAACTTAGGCCCATTGTATCTCTTTACTGAAAAGTTATATAAATATAAGATTCAGCTGTTTGGTAGACAAGTATGCGAAGAACGTAATGCGAAATTTTTGTTGCTCTGCTACCAGGCTTTTTTGAGATAAAGACCTTCAAAGTAAAGAAAATAATGTTTCTTGGGCCAATTTTGAGGTTTTTTATAAAAACATCTACGCTACACATAAAAACTAAAAATAGCTGAGCAGAAGCAAAAACATGCATATATTTAGTAAAGAAATTTCAGCTACCTAACTTTAATATATTTCGTGCAATTCATAATGAAAGTTGCCCAAAACAGCAGAGCGGATGAGCGCTCCACTCCACCTCTTTGTCATTATTGATTTCCTGTGCTTCAAAAAAATTTTTGGCGGCAAAACAAATTGTGGATCTCTTCTTTCCACTCATCAGGCAATAATATATAAAATTTTGAAATAAATTTAAGAGGTCGACCAGCCATCGTTTGTTCGATCTTACGTGGAATCACCCTGTTGTATATTGCTGGCTCAAAAGTGTTGCGCATTGCCAAGCTGGCCTCGCAGCATTACAGCAGTGATGCGCAGTGAAGCGCACTAAGACTGGAAAAGGGCCATGGTCATGGGACAAAGCATGCGTTCTTTATGGCGAATTCCATTGAGAGAACAGAAGTAGGGGCGACTTGCAGTTAGGAGTGGGGGGCAGAGCACTGAGGGCACCGCCACTCGATCAGCCACTGGAATGCGGCAAGCTTTCGGAGAGCAGGAGAGAGGCTGATAAGTGGGGAGAAATATACCATGCGATCAAAACATTCGAAGCCCCGGCATTCTCTGTGGGGTAGCAGCAAAATATGCATGAAATCTGTCAGTCACATGTTGGCAATTATCCTAATTCGCAGCTACATAGTACGTTCGTGCAATGACACAACCAGCAAACGCAGCTGCGTACACTTCGTAGCCCTCATCAACGCTACCCGTAAAAACGGCGCCAATACGGCCAACATCAATGGCGTCAAACTACACATGGTTGCTACCACTGCCGCTGCGCTCGCCAGCTGAAGCAAAATTAAAACAAATACGGGGAATGTGACATTTAAAAGTCACGTGCCTCTCGTCGTACTGCACCTACTCCAATTTTCGGGAGAGAGCACTACAAACTGCTCCTGGCTGCTCTCAGTGCGGCAAAAGCGCTCTCGCTCTACCACTGGATGACAGTGCTCCTACTCCTGTTCGACCAGTGAAACACGCCGGCTCTGAAGAGAGCACTTTCAGTGTGCTTTTGAGTGCTCCTGTTCTCCCAATGGAATTCGCCATTAGTTAACCACGTGTGTTCTCTGTTCTCACAGTTCTGAAAGCATGCATGCGGTCAATGCGTGTCATGTCGAAACAAAAGTACCGTAACAGCCCTCATACAACATAAGCCACCTATTTCCTGTATTTCACCATGTGAAATTTACTGTCTTACAAAACTGTTCGCTGCACTTGCTACTGACAAAACCTAACAAGTAACAACACAGTCACGGATGGCAAGCACACAGTTCTGGAAGACGCCCAATCGTTGCAGTGTCATATGCTGCTGTAAGAGCAAACAGGCACACATTGCTCTACTGTTGCAGTCGTTTTTCCTCTTTCACACCATAAATCTGCAGCACTTTATGCTGGCGAGCTTCGAAGGTTGTCCGAATTAACCGTGGTACAGCCAAATATAATCGAACCTATGCAAGTTTTTGATGCCATTAGATGCATCTGCTTGCCACAACCAGTGGATGGGTCATTACTGTAATCGTTAAAAGGTCTTACTATACTGCTTCAAAACAAGCATGAATATTCTGAAAAAGAGATTCTAGAGTCCTTGAGTTGCATACCTGGAATATGCCATTTTTAGTCATCTTTTCCATTGGACCAAACACCTTGGCGTTCGCTTCTACAATCATCTGGATATCTTCGTCTTCACCATGGTACATCACAGGGCTCCTCTGCATAAAGATATAGGATCGATATTCAATGCTAGCATAGACAAGGCAATGGCTAATACGTGTGTAGCAAAATATACCTGACTTAAAAAGCCCCCTAAACCCCCCAAATTTTTTTTAGATTTCAAATGAACATGCACATTCTGTGTTCAGAGTGCAGTCATGATTACCTGTGCCAAACATGGCAGTGCTACATGCCCCTGAAGTACCAAAAAAACGAAAAAGAAACACTATCCCACTCCTCTCAGGGACTTTCCAGTGCCCCCATCACTTGTTATGTTGACGGGAACACTTGGTCACGTCACCAGGGGTGGTGTTGTAGATTGGTTCAGAGAGAACCGGTTGTCTGCCAGCAAGTCTGTGTATCAATCACACACTTGCTCTTACATTGCCTACTTGTGTGCACAAGTGTTGCGTGTTTTGTTTGCAATGTGCAGTGCCACGTAGCTTGTATTTCAAGTACACTTGTTCACGAGTGTATTCGTGCTTGGCTGTGTGATTAGGGAAAGACAAGTAACACAACAGCTGCACAGTAACATGCCGCACGTTCTTTGCAGTTTGTGGACCAGCAGTGGTTTTACTCGTGGGAGACAAGACTTCCCAGCCTGAAAGATGGAGTCTGGGACCCATTTTCCATTGCAGCCACACAAGGATACGGCAAATCTGCTACAGAGGAGTGAGAGAGAGAGGGAGATAATAATCTTTAATGAGGAGTGGTTGCTACAGCTACGCTATTGCGTCTCCATCAGACTTGCCACCGCTGATCGCCCAGGGGTTGGCAACATTGCTAAGACTATTTTTGGTTTACTTCAGAGCAGTATCAGAGTATCTGACGGCACTTGGGAACATAGGCGTGTGCAGGGTTCCCCTTGGGGGGGGGGGGAAGGTTCATCGCGATGCCCCCCCTGCCTATTAAGTCAATGTATGGGGCACACTTTGCGCCCCCTCTTCTTAGGTGACTAGGGGGGGCGGGCGCCCCCTGCCCCCTCCCCCCTGTGCGCACGCCTATGCTTGGAAATAAACCAGCAACGCTGGGAATTGATAGCGATGCCGCTAGCCCTTGTGAAAGCTGTCGTTCTGCTTTCGCAGGAGTTACTGTAACTATGCTTAACCACCTTTATTTTGAGCTTTCCAACCATTTTTGAAAATAGCAAGCTGTCACAATGAGATGTGTGGCTTTATACACCTTCCCGGTATTTGTACAGCGTTGTGTGCGCCTGCGCCCAAGGTTGCCTGCGCCTGTGTCATGGATGGCTTGTCCCGGCGTCGTTACTCTCTCGATACACGAGCCAAGCCAAGTAATCGAGAACGTAACTGTGCGTATGCACGGCCGCACCGAGTAGCAGCGCACGTCATTTCTGAGACAAAGTGTAGGTAGCAAAACTATGTCGCTCCAAAGCCTTAGCGACCTGGAAACTGCATGCACGGTTGCATGAGCACGCCGAAAAGTTGCTCAAGACGCGCTGTCGAGCATGGGATCATTACGTCACGCGAAAGCAGCGCCACTTTAATGCATACTACTAACGCAGGCCTATATGTACATTATTATGGAGTAATACCTTTTAATATAAAGAAACTAACAATATTTCAATACTAACAAAAAAATCGTTGACCGCGTACAGCAATCAACGGTCACGTGGCCGTCTTCATCGGATCATGGATGTTTTTGCCGCCAGAGGCGCCACAGGTCATTTTTCGCGACTTTCAATTAAGAAATAAAAATATAAATCCATCTCTCACGAAAAAAACAGGGTTGGTTTGAGTCAGTGCAACGGACAATCTTTACATCAGTGGAGTCAACTCATTTCATATTCTGGGCAGTTGTCGGTCCCTTTAAGATATTGTTATTGCCATCTTTCTCTCTCCTTGCAGTAGCTTAACATGCGGGAAGTACGCTGACGTAACGGTGACGTCGCCTACAATACAAGCACGTCCAATTTGGTTCGTCGTGCCCCATAGATAGCTGTTCACTACTGCAACGAACTAAATTTGTGGCAGAGGTTACATTTGGACTAGATGTTTGATAGCAGACACTGCTTTTTATAAAATATAAAAAAGTCACTGTTTCGCCGCAAGGGCGAAGCAATGAATGCGATAGCAAGAAATTAATGCTATACGAAGTGAGGCTCGCCAATGGATACTCTCAGTTTGAACAGCGTTCCTGTTGCAAAGGCGGCCGAAGCAGCGAAGGAAACTAGCGTGCTTCAACTGTCGAGCTGTGACACTTGATAGTTCGCGCTCATCTTCTGTTTGTTCGTTTAGCGGCGTCCCTTCAGCTCGAGTGACTTTCGTACGCTCGGTAACATGAGCGCGGACATCACGGTGAACGCGTGAAACATTCCTCTTCCCCTCACAGCGAGAAAACCGCGCGAGCAGACAACGGAAGGGCAAGGTTCTCGCTGCGCAAATATAAGAAGCGAGCGAGCTCGACGACGACTTTTAAATGCGCCCGTCGCGCTGCTAGCGCCATCTCGCTGGTAATGAAGAAACGCTTATGATCGTCTGCCGTCTCTGAGTCTGTCCAGCGGTAAAGGGTATGTATATAACGCTCGCCGTTAGCTACGTGGAGGATCTGCGTTTTATGGCGTAGTGGATAGCGCCACTCGCTGCGGAGCAAGAGGTCCCTGGTTCGATTCCGCGCTTCGGAAGCATTTTTCTGAATTATTTTTCTTTGGGGCTTCTATATATATATACATACTTATACATATACGGTGCATGACGGCGGCGACGGCGACGGCGACGGCAAAATCCAGCCGAGACTGTCCATATAATTGCTATCGCAATAAAAGTTTTGCATCATCCCAAAGTGCATATATCTGTCTTGAATAGGAACTGCAGACGATGTTTGTGTTACCAGTGGCGGCAACGTGCTGTCTATGACTGACTCGTTGGTCGTGCTGTGGGCGGCACACTAGGAGAGCTGCCGTCTACTTTGGACACCTCTCATATGGTGGACTTTCTACAACATCGAAGGCTGTTCAGCCTCCACGGCATCTTTGAAGTGTACTGGAAATAATGGGTAGTGGCGATATGGCTTGGTAGGAGAAGACGACGACGAGTTTATTCATAAAAGCTACGTTTCAGTGTTGTCCCGATTGTCATCTCTCGCTGCTCGGCTCTACGGTCTGAGGGCTTGGTCACCCAGAACGCCTCGTGACATTTGGTGGAGCTGCGGGGTACTTCCAGACCTGGAACTCCGAAACCGGACGATCCCTCCCGTGCCAACCATGCCTGACGATGCTGGGCAGAGCAATATTCCCCAGGCGTCACCTGCAGTCGTCTGTTCAGGTACGCCACGCCAACGAGACCCTCCCATCTTCAGTGGAGCTGAAGATCAAGACGTGGACAATTGGTTGTCATTGTACGACAAAGTCAGCGTCTCTAATAAATGGAATGACGCGGATAAACTCAGCTTCGTCAGCTTCTACCTCTCCGGAGTCGCCAACGTTTGGTTCCACACACCATGAATCAGAGTTTCCCACCTGGACGGCATTCAAAGCTAGACTTCAAGAAGTATTCGGTCACCCTGCTGTCCGCAAGCTTCGGGCTGAGCAACAGCTGCGCAGTCGTGCTCAACAAAAAGGTGAAAACTTCACGAGCTGTATAGAAGATGTAGTTGACATTTGCCGGCGCATTAACCCGTCCATGACCGAAGACGAGAAGATAAGGAACATCCTGAAAGGCATAGAGGATGACGCCTTCCAAATGCTCTTGGTGAAAAACCCAGAGACGGTCAACGAAGTGATTACTCTTTACCAGAGCTACGAAGAACTGCGCAAACAACGGCTTTCCACACGACGAGCTCTAATACCAGACGGCACGCTTTCGGCTTTAACAAACAGTTCATGTGCTGTTGCTTCCGACTCGTCGTTCCTCGACCAGGTCAAGCAATTTGTTCGGGAAGAAGTCGTGCGCCAGCTGTCTCTTCTGCCAGCCGCCCAAGCATCTGAATCGCTCCTGACTCCCGAGATCCGTCAGGTCATACACGAACAAGTCGCAGGCATCGTACCACTTGCTCATCAGCTGGCTCCAGTGACAGCTCCGCTTACGTACGCTGCAGCCGCCGCCAAGCCGAGGACGCCGTCTGCGGCTGTGCAATACGCACCTACGCTGTGGTGTCGTGCCGAGCACCACCGCGGGTTCGAGCACTGGGAGCTTCATGCAGGGCGCCGCGTCCTCGTTCGTCCCGCGCCCGTGTACTGTTCGCACTACTGCGCGCGAGAACTCGGCCCGTCACCGCGAAGGGACCGCGAGCCGTCGCGCGCAGCGAGGGAGACCCTAGGCGACACTCTCCAAATCAGTGATTTATTACGGGGGATTTTAATACAAGGGAACAATAATTTGTTACAACCAATCGCACGTAAGATAGTTACACAGGACACCAATTAGCTAATACAATTGTTACCAAATGTGGCCGCGAATGGCACACCCACAAAACGAACAAACAAAGAAAGAACCAGGTTTGGAGAGCCGACCTACCCTTCGGCCAGCGCTCCCGCGATCTCGCACCCCAGAGCAGAAGAAAACAGAACAGACATAGCAACACTTAAAAGGAACATACGGTGCACGATCGCGAGGCGCTGCCTCGGAACTTCGAGACCGTGGAGGGCGGCGCGCGCCCGCTGAGGCCGGAGCCCCGACAAAATGACGTAACCGCCGGCCGGCGGCGAAGAACAAAGAACAAAGGATCGCCGCCGGCTGGAGCGGCCAAAACGCGTACGCACCCTTCGAGGTCCCCAAGTGGTCTCTCTCGAACCTCGTCGCGCGCGCACCCGCTTCTCGGCGAGCGCGAGCAAGGTCCAAATCCCGCCAAAATTGGGCCAATCGGCCACCGTGTTTAACCTTCGAGGGCGGGGTGGCAGCAAAGTGACGGAGATTTATGACTAGCTGCCACCCGTCCGGTCGAGAGGAGAGGGACACGAGAATTCTCCAAGGGAACATGGCGTCGAGCCACTGGCGCGGATGCCTGAATTCCCACAACGCCCACCTTCTCTTGACCTTTACCCGCGACCGCAAACTATACGCCGACAAGAAACTACGGTCCACCACCGCAGCCCCTTCACCCGGTTCAGCAATACCTCGCTGAATCTGCGGCCCCTGTTTTCAATCCGTGGCACACCCAAGACAACCGGCCCATCTGTTTCTCATGCGGATGTGCTGGCCATGTAGCACGATTCTGCCGCCGCCGTGCTTGGTATTCCGACTCTGCACGACCACAAAGCAATGGTCCGGACTACACCTACCGTTCTGCTCCTGCCGGTCCACACTTCGACGCCGCGCTTTCTTCCCGAGGCTACAGTACTCGTTGGTCTCCATCCCCTCGTCGACGTTCTCTGTCTCCCCTCATCCGCCGACCTGAAGGTGTCCATGAGGAAAACTGAATGACGCAGTTCCGGAGGCAAGAACTGCGATATCAGCGAACTGCGCAAGACCTCACCTATCCCCTACCAATGTAATTGTCGTTTTTGCCGAAGGTATTGCCGTTCATGCGCTTGTCGATACGGGAGCAGCGGTGTCAGTTATTTCTGACCAGCTTCACCTTAAGCTCAGAAAAGTCACGACGCCGTTTTCTGCGATTTTGCTACGTACAGCAAGCGCTGAGCCGATTGACCCATTGGGAGCGTGCACCGTCCGGGTTTGTATAGACGATGCCCTGTACCACATTGAGTTTGTCGTTCTGCCTCGCTGCTCTCGTGCCATAATTTTAGGCTGGAACTTCCTGTCATCTCATGATGCCGTTATCGATTGCGCCCGTGCTGAACTTTCGCTGTCTCCGTTCGGCGGCAACATTTTCGAAGATTCCTCCAGCGCCTCTTGTCGAGTGTTAGTCGCCAGCGACACCGACGTTCCTCCTTTCTCTTCCACCCTTGTACCCGTCTCCTGCGCTGCATTTTCGGACTCCACAGTTCTTTTCACACCGTCGAAGCTTGCCACTCACCGTCATCCTTTCTTGCTCCCTTTTGCCATTCTTACCGTTCGACAGGGTGTCAGCGCACTTTATGTTGTGAACATGTTTTCTTGTCCTGCTACCTTGCACCACGCTGAGTGTCTCGGTTATGCTGACGAACTTGACCAAAGCTTTGTTTATACTGTGCCTGACAACCCGGCTTCTGTAGAGGTTGACGCCGTCGGCGTTGTCGCTACTCCTGCGTAGCCGTCTCGTGAAGTCACGTTTTCTCGGTGCATTGACCCCAACCTCACTTCGAGTCAGCACGCCCAGATTGTGGCCCTCCTTAACCGCTTTCGGACATCCTTCGACCTGCAACAAGCTCGTTTAGGCCGCACTTCCACAGTTGTCCACCACATCGACACCGGAGACCATGCGCCATTGCGCCAACGGTCGTATCGTGTGTCCGCAACAGAGCGCCGCGTCATCGACGAGCACGTAGGAGACATGCTCAAACGCGGCGTCATACAACCTTCGAACAGTCCCTGGGCCTCTCCTGTAGTGCTGGTCAGGAAGAAGGATGGCACCATTCGCTTTTGTGTAGACTACCGTCGACTCAACAAGATAACCCGTAAGGATGTTTATCCTCTACCACGTATTGACGACGCGCTAGACTGCCTCCAAGGCTCCGAATTCTTCTCGTCCATCGACTTATGGTCCGGATACTGGCAGGTCCCGGTGGCTGAGACAGACCGCCCGAAGACTGCGTTCGCCACCCCTGACGGTCTATATGAGTTTACCGTCATGCCCTTCGGTCTGTGCAATGCGCCTGCAACATTTGAAAGAATGATGGATAGCATTCTATGCAGACTCAAGTGGCAGGTCTGCCTTTGTTATCTCGACGACATTGTCATATTTTCACCGGATTTTCAATCCCATCTACTTCGACTTGAACGCATCCTGACATGCATCGCCAACGCGGGCCTCCAGCTCAATTTGAAGAAGTGTCGCTTTGCAGCTCGGCAGCTAGTCATTGTCGGCCATGTCGTGTCAAAAGATGGGGTGCTCCCTGATCCATCAAAACTTCAAGCTGTCGCTGAATTCCCACGGCCAAAGACCTTGAAAGAACTTCGCAGCTTCATCGGGTTAAGCTCGTACTTTCGCTGCTTCATCCGCAAATTCGCGACCATCATAGACCCTTTGACAAAGTTTCTTCGTACTGACCACAACCTTTCAACCTGGTCACCAAGTTGCGAGGCCGCGTTTACAATGCTGCGTCATCTCCTGACCTCTCCTCCGATTCTACGGCATTTCGACCCCAGCGCTCCGACAGAAGTTCACACGGGACGCCAGCGGTGTCGGCCTTGGCGCCGTTCTTGCCCAACGAAAGGCTGACTTCGATGAGTACGTCATTGCTTTCGCCAGTCGCGCACTCACGAAGGCTGAAGCCAACTATTCTGTCACAGAAAAGGAATGCTTGGCTATAATTTGGGCCATAACTAAATTCCGACCTTATCTCTACGGCCGCCCATTTGACATGATAACTGACCACCATTCCCTGTGCTGGCTTTCTTCTTTAAAGGAACCTTTCCGGTCGTCTAGCTCGATGGGCGCTTCGACTCCAAGAGTACAACATTCGAGTACTCTACCGTTCCGGCCGAAAACACTCCGACGCAGACGCCTTGTCTCGCTCTCCTCTACATAGCGAGACTAATTCCCCTAACGTGCCGTTATTGGAGTCGTCCATCTCTGCAACGAACATGCCTTTGGAGCAGAAGAAGGACCCATGGATTGCTTCTCTGCTAAACTTCCTGCAACACCCATCGGCAACCCCCATCAGCCGTGCATTACGTCACCAAGCACACCACTTCTCCGTTCGCGATGGGCTGTTATACCGCCGTAACTACCTCCAGAACGGTCGCAAATGGTTACTTGTGGTCCCTCGGCATCTCCGTTCGGATCTCTGTGCGGCGTTTCACGATGATCCACAGTGCGCACATGCAGGGGTACTCAAAACTTACACACGCCTCCGCCTTCGTTATTATTGGCGCGGGATGTACAGATTCGTGCGTCATTATGTACACTCATGCCTCGCGTGCCAACGCCGCAAGGATTCTCCTCGTCGTTCCGCTGCCCCGCTGCAACCTCTGCCTTGCCCAGGACGTGCATTTGATCGCGTAGGCGTCGATCTCTATGGCCCTCTACCAAGCACATCAGACAGCAACCGCTGGGTTATCGTGGCCATCGACCATCTTACGCGTTATGCGGAAACTTCACCTTTGCCCAGCGCCTCTGCGCGTGATGTTGCCTTGTTTCTTCTGCGCCACATCATACTTCGCCATGGAGCCCCAAGAGAATTACTCAGTGATAGAGGGCGTGTATTTCTATTCGACGTCATAGAAGCTCTTCTCAAAGAATGCCGTATCATTCACCGTACAACAACTGCGTATCACCCGCAGACTAATGGGATGGCTGAGCGCTTCAATCGCACTCTTGGTGACATGATGGCCATGTACGTCGCATCTGACCATAGCAATTGGGACCATGTTCTCCCATTTGTCACATATGCTTATAATACCACCACGCAGGCCACCACAGGATTTTCCCCCTTCTTCCTACTTTATGGGCACGAACCATCCTCCACCATGGATACAATTCTTCCGTATCGCCCTGATGCCTCGGAATCTACTACCCTGTCCCAGGCTGCAGCACACGCTGAAGAGTGCCGAAAGCTCTCCCGTCTGTTGACGTCAGAGGACCAGCAGCGCCAGAAGCACCACCGTGATGCCGCCGTCGCGCCTGCAATCTATTCTCCTGGCTCGCTTGTGTGGCTTTGGGTGCCTGCCTCGACCCCTGGGTTGTCCCCGAAACTCATGTCAAAGTACCAGGGTCCCTACCGTGTAGTGAACCAAACATCTCCCGTGAACTATATCGTGGAGCCTCTTAAACCACCTTCCGATAAGTGCCGTCGCAACCGCGAAATTGTGCATGTAGAACGTTTAAAGCGTTACTATGATCCCCCTGTGCTATCGTACCCTTAGGTAGCCAGGACGGCTTCTTTTACCCGGGGGAGATAACTGTACTGGAAATAATGGGTAGTGGGGATATGGCTTGGAAGGAGAAGACGACGACGAGTTTATTCATAAAAGCTACGTTTCGGTGTTGTCCCGATTGTCATCTCTCGCTGCTCGGCTCTACCGTCTGAGGGCTTGGTCACCCAGAAGGCGCTGCGCCGTGCTCCCGACCGGGCTGCAGAAATTAGGCGCCTTTTCCTCTTCAAACCACTACCACCACCACCACCCAGAACGCCTTGTGACAGAAGCACGAGCTGGGAAGGCTACGGCAGCAATAGTGGGCAACCCAAAAGCGTGGAGCTGCTGTAACCAATAATGCATGGCCATTTGAAACAAAAAAAAAAGTGTGAACGTGACGTTAGTAGTGACGTAGTGTCCACGTGACTTGGGTATGCTGCAGAGAGGAGATACTCGTCAGCGTGACAGTAGCAACGGAAAGCAACAAACAAGTGGCATCCACATCAAGCACCTGTGACACTCCTATTACGGCACCATTTTGAACAATTCTTGCAGCTTCATGTTGGTTGCAGACTCATATTCGACAGCCGCTACACAGTAAATTTTCGACCTCGAGGAGGTTTAGAGGCCCTTTATCAATTTTACACACACAGCAACGGCATTTTTTTTTTCTAAAGTAACTGACCCAGACTTGGGGTGAAATCGCCATGCAGGGTAAAATTTTCGGGAGAATTTAGGAGTGCCGAGAATTTAAGCAAGTTGCAGGTCAGAATTTTTATGACGGCTACCATGACAATAACCAAGGAATCAGCACGAAGGCCTTCCTTTGCGACAACTTCACTCGCTCACTATGCTTTAGATGAATTGCTCCATGGAAAGCTTGACATGTGTGCGGGGCAATGCATTCGTTATTTCTAAGCATATCCAACAAAGAGCAAGCTACAGCTCAGGCTAACCTATCTGGCTTTCTGTAGATACCTTTCTCTTAATTTTTTTAGGGTGAACACGTAAAAAGAAAGCTTTTTTTGAGACCCTGGTCTATACATCCATCAGTAGAAACAAGTTCATGCATAATTAAACCAGCCTTCCAAAGGAAAGCATGCAATTTTGGTAACCTTGGGATTGCATTGCAAATTGTACGTATGCGCCATCTTACAGCATGGTGTCATAATGTTTCAAATGCAAGCATTGCTTGCCTGTTTGCTTCGCTGAAGTGCCTTTTCCTCGTCGAAATATGTGGCCCCTATGGCCAGCTGTATTTACAATAAAGTAGCAGCTGCCATCATTTTATCCAGTGCAGGACAAAGGCCTCTCCCAATGATCTCTAATTTACCCTATCCCGCATGAACTGATTCCATTTTATGCCTGCAAACTTCATTTCATCACCACACCACCCCCCTGCCATCTTCATCTGCGCTTCCCATCCCTAGATATTCATTCCTTCGCCCTATAAGATCATCTGTTATCTATCCTACGTTTTACGTGACCTTCCCATGTCATCCTTTTCTCATAATGTCAACTAGGATGTTGGGAACCCCTGTCTATCCTCTGATCCACTCAGCATCTTTTTTTCTATTCTATAGTATGCCGCATGGTCCTTAACTACTTCTCGAGTTGCTTTGTTATTCTCGGAGTTTCTACCCCATATGTTAGTACTGGTGAAATGCAATGATTGCATGCTTTCCACTTTAGAAACAGCGGTGAGTTGCCAATCATAAACTGGGAATGCCTGCCGTATGCGATCCAGCCCACCCTTATTCTTCAGTTGATTTCATTTTCATCTTCATTCATTCAGTTCATTTAAACAAAAAGGAAAATTTGCCTGGGTTGAAGGGACTAAAGGCAGATTACCTCTACCTGACTAGGGTCCCTCCACCTATACATTTGCTCAGAAACAGTGCAACAAAAAATACATACAGTAGCCTCTCAGTAAATGGAAATCTCTTAAACGGAACTGCTGCTTAAATGGAACAAGCGCTTCTGACAAGATTGGTTTCATACTTGTATTCTGCACCCTTGTTCATCTCTCAGTAAATGGAACTCCTGTTAAATGGAACATAATCTTCCTGGTCCCGTCAGGTTCCGTTAAATGAGAGTCTACTGTATTTCCTCTTTTTTGTTGAGGGAACACAAAAGCCAAATTCAAAAACTAGAAAGCATGCCTGAAACATACAATTTAAAATATCACATGACAGCCAACAACAATTAGCCCCTAGCATCACAAAAACGATGTAAAAAAACTGATACCAGGAGAATATTAAGTCAGAAGACCAAGTGCTATATAGAAATAGACGTTTGAAAGAAAAGAGAGACTTTTACACAATATTACAAATGTACAAAAAACACTAAAAGAAATATCTGTAATAGATAATATAGTTAGGGCACGGTACAAGAAAGGAAGTACATCTTAACTTTTTTCTTCAGACTGTTTTCAGCATTACTTTGTTCTAAAAGTTCACGGACACAGCTGTTGTTGTGGATTAGACGAGGTATTTACATGAGTGGGCTGAGTTAGGGCTGACTTACATAACTTACATGAGACTTACATGCAGGGTGTCGGAACGAAATGTTTTTCGTTTCGGTTTTAGTTTCGTTTCACTGCAAAAATTTCCGTTCCGTTTCTGTTCGGGAACGAAAAAAAAAATGTTCCGTAACGGTACGTAACGGTTTTTTTATGCAAAAATTTGAAGTTAAGGTAATCATTAAAAGAACATTGCATTTTTGATGTAGTTACTTTCCTTCCTCTTAAAAAAGTGGGACAAGGGCACACAAGGGTAAAACACGTTCTTCAGAGAAGCGGAAGTAATTGTACCATGAATTCCTACAGCACAAACCAGTACCCTTCAAAGTCATAGCATTTATTTTCTCAAAATTCAATTACGATTTTTTTTTAGTGGGCTCGATGCTTTGTGTGAAGGGAGTAAGCATGATCTCAGAAGCAGCACGTCGTTGAGTGTACTCTCTGATGTGCGAGGCCGCTGTTCCGATAAAAAGGTCACCCTGCGCGTAACGCGCAACACATTCACAGCGAAAGCTGGAAGAGCGGAGTTTGTAGAGCCCGTTGTAGAGTCTCTTGGGGCAACTAATACAAGTACACATGCAAGGTACCCATTACACCATAAATCATCGTAATTTTTCTGAAGTAGCAAAGTCCCCACTATGCCATTTTTTGTCATTCTTCGGAGAATTGTGGTACCCGCTACACATCTGTAAGGCATTATGTGCGCTTTGTGCTGTGGCTGACGACGATGAAGAATTATGGCTGAGCACTTTGCAGTGTGTGGGAAGCATTTAACCACACACTCTTTGTGGAAGTAGCATTGTGTGACGACTGGTTGTTGTTTTACTCTTCTGCCACGCTGCATTACATATGTTAACACGATTCCTTGCCCGACATGACGCCTGTATAGAGTATTTTTGCGAAGGAGTTACAAGCACCAGCCTGGCGCTCTGGTAGAAGACTCGACTGCCACGCAGAGGGCACGGGTTAAAATCCCATCTGATCCTAGAAATTTGTTTCTCATTTAATTTTTTCTTATTTCACGCGATAGCGGTCATGGACACTGGCGGCGGCGGACAACTTTGGCGCCAAAATCAGCTGTTGTGATCTCATAACAGCCTTCGCTGTAAGGAACTTCAGCACCGACAATGCCCTCTCCATTTTGGCATGCGTGACAGGCGCGCAGAAGTCCACTAGCGTTATTATAAACATCTCTGGTTGCCACTGTTTTCGTTTTTCGCACAATTTCAACATATCTTTGCTTTGGAATTCTTGCCTGAGCTACGCGCTAATACTGTACCCTGAGATATGCTCAGACTGCATGAGTGCACTTGTTCTGGATTGCGAAGTTTTCTCGTGAACCGAAAAACGATTGAAAAAATTTCGGTTTCACTCCGGAACGAAATAATAGCTCATAAAGGGGGGGGGGGGTTTCGGTTTTTGGTGGGTCACGTTTTCGCCCAGAGGGGATTCTGGTCAAAAAAGCAGGAAAGGGTATGAGAGGTAGAGAGCGTTTTTTTTTTGGACGTGGCAGGCAAAGCAACCTGACAAGGGGGCAAATCGACAAGCAGCCTGACAAAGGAGGTCGTTGAGGGAGGGGGGGGGGCTTTGGGGGGGGGGGGGGCGTTCCCCCCCCCCCCCGTTCCAACACACTGCTACAAAGGTACATGAGCGGCGCACGCGACCACGCCCGGGGTACAAGGTCTGCGGACCACGCAGCCAGACACCCCCCCCCTTCCCAGTCGCCGTTCCCATCTCCATGGCCCATCGCGCGAAGATTGGCTCGTTTCACCTGCTTAAGCCCGTTCGTCGGCAGCGCTCGCGCATTTCACTTGCACATGGAGCATGCGACGCGCGGGGTGATGTAATCGCGATTTGGACTTGATAGGGAAGATCATGGTGAGGCAAAAAATTCGCCTCAGAGTGTCTATATAATTGCTATCGCAAAAAAAAAAAGCAATATAGCTGCGGCTAAGATCGCATGAAAGCACAGCAACAGCCTGAATTACGGCACATCCGATTATGGTGGAAACGTTACTGTTTTCCGACATCGCGCGCCGAATCGAGCATGTGGGACCCGTGCCGGGTCGCGAATTTCGGTCGCCGCTATTGCCATGGCTCTGAAAAGTTTTGTAATTCGGCTTTGTAGCAAACACCCACGTGGTGTGGCTGGTAATTGCCAGCTGCAGCACCAAAAAATTTCAGTCGACCTGCCTAAAACTTGTTTCAGCAGTGCCCTCATCGGGAAAAAAAAGAAATAAAAAAGCTTTCACTTGCTATGAATGGGCCCGTTAGTTACGCTAGCTCTCGCCTGGAAATTTATTATATTCTTCACGGAGTCCTAATAGCAACTTGAAAGCTCGGGATCAGAGTGGGTGAGCTCTCCGATAACAGCCAACAAGCGTCTTTTTTTCTCGCCGATCGGGATGGCTTGCCAGATACGAGCCTTGTCGAAGACATCCACGTTCCTGCGCGATCGCGATCGCTTGCAAGATAACTCAAGCTCGTTACATCTACTGCTACCGCTTCTACAACTAATCATGCTTGTTTACTTGACACGCGGCGATAACAAAAGCACCATATCGAGCGCTAACGCACAGCACGCGCGAGAAAGATTAGAGAACTACACCGCGTACTCCAGAACATCCTGACAACATTGCGCGATGTCGTGGGTTCGCGGTTCCCGCATGCCACGCATTAGCCGGATTCTCTCCCACTTCACCGCTCCGAAGGCGATGACAGCATCGAAGTGCGCCACTTCCCCGCAGCCGCAGCGGCCGTTTGATTTGAAAAAATGCGTTCACAAAATATCGAGCAAGTGCCACCGCGACTTTCGTCGCCTTTCAGTAAACATACTGTGGATTTTCCCTGATGGGAGCACAATTTCCCTGAGTTTTCCCTGAGCATTTCCAGACTACCCAAAATCCCTGAGAATTCCCGGTTTTCCCGGTCGGTAGACACCCTGTTACGGTTTTTCGTTCTGGTCAAAACAATATCGTTTTTTTAGTTTTTCGTTTTCGTTCCGTTCCAACACACTGCTTACATGAGTGGTCTGCCCTGTTAGGAATTGACCTGGATATACATACGTACTGTTGTACAGATTCTAGTGTCCAATTGCCAATAGTGAACCCTCGTTCCCTTGCCACGCAACTGACCATTATCTCTGTCTTCTACGTATACTTATCTTCAAATGCACGTAATATTTTCTCAATTTAGGTCTTCGATCATTTCTTGCAATTTGTCCCCATCACTGCTGAAGAGCACAATTTTATCTGCAAACTGTAAGTTGGTAAGGTATTCTCCGTAAATCTTTCTCTTATTTCTTCCCAATCAAGTCATCTGAACAAATTCTTAGTATGCAGTGAAGAACACTGAAGAGATTGCATCTCCTTGTTGACCCCTTTCTCGTTGCCAAGCTCCCACCTTGAGGATGATGAAACGTTTTGCCATAGCTTCACGATGAGCACAGCTGGCAGCAGATGCCAGAAATTTTGATAGGGGCACACACATGCCAGCAGGTAAGGAGGTATGTGCACGTGCACTGTCACTGGTATCGATTCCAGGCACTGAACCCGCAAAGACTGGCCACATGGAACCCATCAAGGTGAACTATGATCCCTGAGTGTATGAGTTTGCCTGCAGCTGCTCTTGACCTAACGAATAAACTTACTCGTAAGGTGGGTAGGCTTCATGTGTGAAGACAACCAAGTAAAGTTATATAGCATCTTGTGTGACATTACCGAGAAGAAGGAAAATTGAGAGTTGTGATTTCTGGTAATGATTATATATGGTTGTTTATGGCGCAAGGGCCAGTGATGGCCAAAGAGCGCCAGGGTGATTTTTGATTATTACAAAAATATGAAGCCACAACAAATAATGAAGCGAAGGAACGTAACCGAACGTGAAACTTTCCTGGCGTGAATAAGTATCCTATGCTTGCATTTCTCATGGAGTAAATAAAGGTTGATTGATTTGTGAATTGACTAACACTGTATGCTCTCATCTTCAATTTCACCCGGTTAACTCAGGTCTGGTGGTAGATGAAATCAAGGCTTCGACGGACGCCCGTCTGGTCGGGAAGAATCATTGAATAAAAATACGAAGACGCCTTTGTGAACAAGGCTCCCGTTCTGGGTGCCAAAACGTCATTACATTTTTATTCTCTTGTGGTCGGCATCTTCGTCTTTTTTATTCACTGGTGGTAGATGTGTGCACATTTAACAATGGCTAAATAAAACAGCCTGGATAGCATTATAGACACCTTATGCCAGCCACGTCAGAGAACACAGAGCATGGTTGGCGCAAACTCAATGAATGAGAGCACCAGCGTGCTTGGCCTAGCTGCAAAAAAATAAATAAATAAATAAATAATAATAATAATAATAATAATAAATAAAAATAAAAACTGTGTGCGGGGATGTGACAAAGGCCTAATAGCGTGCAAATCAATTCTGCGGAAACCTGCAAGGTGGTACAAGGGTTATGGATTTCCTTGTGACTTTGTGCTACAAACAGGTGGTTGTCAATTTTCCTTTCTTAGGCATAATAGCTGTAAGGAACAAAAAAGTCAGAGCCAAGATGGAATGAAAAACATAAATTATGTGTTCCTATACATAACTTGCAAGTGACGTCCGTTCCTGTCTCCCGTCCGCCATCACCGAGCCAACGGAGCACATACGTCTCAGTGACCACGCCGTGTATACGTTCGTATGGTGGATCGTTTGGTGTAGTGCGCAGGTTTTTATCGTCTTGCACTTATGCCGAAGGAGAATCGTTCAGGACATTATGCAGCCTGCAGCGAAGCAGTGTTGAGTGGGGAACTCGGATCCTCCGTGTCTGCAACATCCGAGTCCATGGTGTCGCATGTAATGGGCGAAATAACTTCGCACGGGATTTGGAAACATAACTTGCCTGTTGTGAAGTGACGCCTGCCCGCACACACGAACGTTGTTCAATGTCTTGAGGTCCTTCCTGTTTATGCGCGCATAAGCCATGTGCTCCGCTTCTCAGACAGCTCTTTCGTGCGGTCGCACGGGTTTCTGATCACCTTTGGCAAACAGCACGACCTGGCGTCTTCTTCTTTTTTTTAATCTGATTTACATTTACTTCTCGTGCAGCAGTTAAATATCGCACAAATCGCCCTTGCAACGTACGGCGTTGACGGGAAATGCGAGAGCCGCACAGCTTGATTCGGTGTTGTCTGCTGCCATGTGCTTGGTGATGGCGGCGCATGCCGAGATTGTATCCCAGAGTTCCGCGGTGTGACGTACTTGCAAGTAATGTATGGTTGCTCCAGTGATAAGTTCAGTTTTCTTGAAAGGAATTTTAGAACTCCTTTTAGAACTCATTCCTTTCTATCTGCCATACACACTCGAAGGTTTTACACAAGATTCACAAACAGCATTACGGAGTCCCTCTAGAGTAACAACACCCAAGTACCTGTCTCAAGAGTGCCACGTGGTGAAAACAATTCTCCAAGCGCATTCTGTGGAGGATGTAGCAAACATCCAGGTGCTGCTCTCTGGTCGCAATCCGCAGGAGCACCTCCGACTGCTCCCAGTCTGCAAGCCTGAGTCTAACCTGCGCATACATTGCACCACAGTACTGCAAACACTCTTCTTTCACTTACTGCCCGCACAGTGCTTCGGAAAGATCCACACCAGCAGCACAAGTTAGGGCTAGCTAGAAATCTTGTGAAACCACTCCCCCAAACACAGTGAAACTCTAACATTAGTCACATGATAAACCTTAAAGGGGTCATGACACGGTCACCCAACAATAAGTGCTTTTCAGCAAAAAATAGAAGTAGGGGGTCTATTGGGTCTGTACATACATGAAGAATGCACTGTAAAGGAATATTTCAGTGCAAAATGAGCACTAGAAGTCGCCTGTTCTAAACCCCGCCCACCGTCGGCGACTGCCATTTTGCCATGGCGTGTGTGACGTCATGTGCTGCACGGAGCGGAGTCGTCGTCTTCTACCAAAGTTTCAGCTGCTGCAAATCGTTAAAATTCAGTGCCAAGCTGAAGAAAGCTGAAAGAGCTCAACTGCACGCACAGCTGACAATGGAACAAAATCATTCGCCGGAATGCACACGCTCGCAAAGCAAGCAGCTTCTGACGTCATGGCTCGGGAGTCCGCCAGTGTTGCTCGACTCTGACTGCACTTGTGCTTGTAAAAATATTAAATTATAAATTAAGTGATTGACCAAATGCACTAAAATTTTGCCAGCTTATTTCTGAACGCACTAGGATTAACCCACATAACACAGGTTATGATCTAAAATTGCGTGTCATGGCCCCTTTAATAATGGAGCTCTCCTGCAAAGTGGCGCATACTATAACAGACATGTGGTGAAGATAAAAGCAACACACATCCTAGAAACATAAGACAGGGAAAAAAATGCTACCACGCCACTGTACATCCTTTTCAATTGCACAAAGCAGACAATTTTGCTTTCGGCATGTGGCCTGCCTCGAATGGTCGCAAAAAAGAAAAAGAAACACAGTGAACCTCACCAACTTTTCCTGCAATAAGTTTCCTCAACTTATCCTGACCTAATGCATTCATCATGCAAAGATGTTATGGCTAGATGTGCAATCTTGGCACATGATGTATTGTTCAAAGCGTTTCTCTCAACACTGTCCAACCCATGGTGGCATCTTGTCTGCCATTCTCGACATAGCTGTAACTTCCGCATTCAGTACAAGGTTTGTGAAGCATGAAAAAAACGGAACAAGACACACATGAAAGGCATAGACTGGTGCTGGCTTCCAACTGCTTTAAATGGAAAATGTCAAGCCATGTTTTACGCATGAAGACATGGTACCAACAATAAAGAGTGACCAAACAGAAGCTGCATTTCTTTGTCGGTGATATTAAAGCTCGATGTGCTCACACAGATATCTCCTGTTTTCCCAATGTACACTGCCTCCAAGATCTCTCTTTGTGTTTTCATTCTTGCATGTTTCAGGAATCTAGTCTTATCTAAGTGTGGAGTGCACCCACATATGTTGTAGTAATCTGCAAGGTGTTCTCCAGATTTATTCTACATTTTTGGGTCATGCTCGCACACTCTTGCATTGAAGCAGCAGCTCTTCTGTCCGATGTAAACATGACCACAGCTGAGTAACAATTCACATACCTGCATGCAAAGCACAAACGGTGTACCCGTATGTCTTGCAGTACAACATTGCCGCTTTTCCTTGACTAACAAAGGATAGTCGTGCTAGCTTGGATGGAGCAGAAAAAATTACTCTGATGTAATACCTGCTTGCCATCTTCTTAAGATTGTGCGGTATCCTATGCATGTAGGGAATAACTTCGAGTTTTTGTTTGTTCTTTTCCAACATGCTGGCCTGGGAGTTTCTTCATCAAGCCCTGTAGTGCAGACTTGCAGACAACAGTGACAAGAATTGGAAGACACCCAGCAAAAGCCGAGCACTGTTTGTTTAGAGGGCCAGTAAACAACCTCACGGTCCAATATTTGTGATGGAGAGATAACTGCACATTCGTACACTGTGAACATGCTGCCACAAGAATTTCGCGAATTAGTGCTGTAATAAGGAAATTAGAGGGTGTAGAACAACCCGCTTCAGCTGGTTTTGGTTTCTTGCTCGGCCTTCCCACCCTTCTCGGCAGCGAAGGGGGTCAGGCGCAGCCCTTTGACGTGACTACGCCCACTTCGCCAAAGTAACACGATGTCACCAATTACGTCATCGGCTTGCAGCCAACAACCGAACAAGGCATTCTCTACATGTCGCTTGTGTCAGAGCAGTGCAGTGAGGAAGCGCAGAGCGAGGGGTGCGATGCACTGGCGAGGTAAACAATTATGCCACGGCGCACGTGCCCTACAACTAGCGGTAAAGTCGCGAGACTCCTCTTGATCTCGGAGGCTTTCGTTCTGGCGATACTGCTTGTCATGTTAGTTTCAGGGTTCTACCAAAACGGCAGAGGGCAGCCCAGGAAAATGAAAATGAGGAGTGTGCAGCCAAAACTGCATCACTGCAGGGCCAAGGCACCACTTCGTAGTGCAAAGGACCAATCGACGACAAAGTCGGTGCTATGTAATGTTGCCCATGGTCAAGATTACGTCACTGCACGGGTGAAAAGGACTGGTCAGATGCAGGAGAGGGGTGTGTGACATGGGTGTCTGGAGAGGGGTGGCTCCACACCGCCCCCCCCCTGAAATTTCGGATAATATTTTTTCTGTGCATAAGTTACACACGTTGGTTAGCACACTCAGGGTCCACATATCAGTGTGAAACGACCTTCAGGATTGCCAGCCAACTTTGCACTTTATTACACACCACTGACTAATCTTGCCAGTCATGTCCCAACAGTGAAACCCCCCCCCCCCCCCACCCACCCACCTTATTGATGCACCCCCCTGCAAAAAGTTCTGCGGGCGTCCTTGGCACGGGAATTGTTTTTCGATATGGAGCGTCTGCACGGCATGCAGCGCTGCAATATTCACAAAATATGACCACTGCAGCCTTCTGCATGAATTAGCGAGCTCTTTGGGCAGTGCAAAAAAAAAAAAGTTGGAGCCTGTTTAGTGGCCCTTTAAACTTTTTGCAGTGCTGTGGTGACAGCTTTTCATTAGCGATGATTTTACCCATGATGCCATAATAACACCTTTTAATGAGCGTGGTGTGTGCACTGTCATAATGCAGCAGGGGCTTCTTAATTTATTGGCTATACATTCAGCAGGCACGGTCTTTGTAGATAATTAACTTGTCAAGGAATGCAGTTACACAGCCAACTTTTACCGGAGAAACTTACTTCTCTTGATTCTGCAGTAAAAATGTTAAAAATTATCCTGACAGCACTTTCAAAATTGGTCATATGCATAGTGGGTAGTCGTAAACATATACAAATACACTACCAACATAGGAGTCACATATCTTCGCTTTAATGCATGTGTCTACTGATGCTAGACAGGTGTCACATAATATGAGTGCAACAGACAAACCTATAAAATGTCAGCTTTCTAAATGTAATACTGATTATTCATTGAACATGATGACAAGTGACGTAAGATAAAAATGCAACAGTTCCAAAAAGTCTTTACTCGTTAGACCAGCCGTTTCTTCGAAGCACAGTTCACTGGTTTGTTCAATGCACTCATGAACAGCACCGAAGAGACCTTCATGCAGAATTGAGCAGAAGAGGTATGCAAATCGAGAGGACAATACTTACATCAGTTTATCATGGCTGTCAAAATTAATTAGATAAGCTACAACTAACCTCTGACGTGTTGCTCATGCTAGAAAGGGAGTCTCTGTTATACTGTCACCTGAAGTAGCCACTGGGCTGGCTCAATGACATTAGGGTGGATAACAGGACGTGTTGGTTTTGCATGTTTTGAGGCGAAAGGAGCAAAGATAGTGACCGACAAAGGGACGAATGGACGCACACACATACACACAGAGGGAGGGAGGGAGCCATGACATTAGGATGGCTAGCAAAGATAGTGACCGACAAAGGGACGAACGGACACACACACACACAAACACAGAGGGAGGGAGGGCGCATGACGTTAGGATGGCTAACTGGGAATGTTGGTTTTTTGCATGTTCTGAGGTGTGTGTCGTTGTCTTCGCACCTTTCGCCTCAGAACGTAGATAAAAGTGCTTTAACACTTAAGCTTCCTCTTGAAACAGGTGGAACTTGTCATGTTGCGATTACAAAAAAATTATTTCACAGGGAATTTCATTCTACTCAAACTGCTTCCTTCATAGACACCGAAAATCTAAGAACAGTTCAGTGCACTGGTACTGTGTTCCCGGCCTGTACCAAAACCGGTGATATTTAGTACATGGATATGAAGATGCAAGTCTTCCGGTGCACTTTGATATGCCTGGACGGGAAAAAGAAAGAAGAAACTACTCGCAAAACTTGGAACTATTGCGTGCGTTCGAAGCGCCACTACAAGCTCGCACTTTACGATCAACAGAAACAATATGCGAAGTGGTGGTGTACGTTGTGATCACGAACCTTCAATTTCGGCGAGATCGGCTGGACAGCGTAGACAGCATACAGCATGTAAAGCCCGAACACTCTCTCTCGGAACGAGCAAGTGGGAAGCCACAACTGCAGTATGATGGGAACTATTTCTTCGAAGAACTGAAAAAGAAAGGAAAGAACAATCACACAAGGCGGCACTGTAGCGGCGAAAAGCAGGGTAACGCAAGGTTTACTCTTTGCGAGCGTCTCTGTTCAATCGTAACCCGTAGAAAAAAAAAAGCCTTACGTCTAGACAAAACGCTAGAATGTGTGCGTGAGTCGCATCGCGCGTGCACGAGAACGACCGCTACTCACGAGACGAAGTTCCCTGTCCTTCCGGCCACTGAAAGGAATGAAAGCAGAGTAGGTTATTTTGCCAGCGAATTTTTCTGCTAAGGACGACGAAGGAACTTACCAAAACACCAAGGAGAACTTCATCTCCCTCCAGACTTTGGAGAAGGCATTGTACCGAATACTTTCCTCCGCCGTAAACTTTCGCAACAGCGTTTCCATGTCAGTTTGGAAACCAGCCGATACTTTCTTTAGTACTTTCACACGACTCATGCTCGGTCCGTCGCTCACTTTTTCTTGGCTTACAACTCGAAGCGAGAGACTACACAACGTAACACAAACGAACCGAAAATGCCGCAAACGAATGCACCACGTGATTCAAGGCGTTCGTGGCATTCTGGGACGGCGTTTTACAGAATCTTTTTTGCAGCAACTAGCAGCATAGGCGACCTGAGTTTTACTTGTATATTATAGCACAGTTAGAGAGCACAAATGCTTCTAAACATACGATTAACATAAGTTAGACGCGGGTTTTGTTGTACTGACCACACACTCTCTCTTCCAAGGCTGTAGGAACACCTGTACCTGTGTTACTACGTTTTTTCTGGTAGTTTCGGTTTTGGTTACATTAACACGTGTTTTCTTTGTGAAAATATATGCCAAAATAACTCTGGCACTCTGGTATTCATAACCAAAAGTGAAGATAAACATTGCAGTACCCTTTGTGTAAAAGATTTCGATCAAGGTCGACCCTGATATTCCGTTTTATGCGCGCGCCATTCAACTACATTTGCAAACGCGGTCGATTACTTGCGCTTATGAAACGCTCATGAATTTAGTCATTTCTTCTTCGTATGCTTGCCGTATGCTTGTGTTCTCTGTTCTGCGTATGCTTGTATGCAAGCATGTCAACCTGCTTCTCTGTGACCTAGTTAACTGAAAATAAATGAGCAGGAACCGAGTGTTAGTAGTGGTATTAAATTGGTGAGAAAAAAAAATTACAAAAACCTGGTGTTGCTTGTGTGTGCTCCCCCTTTCTTGGTGTCATTTGTAATGTGTAACCGGCCAGGGGTTGTCAGGTATGTATTAGAAGTTAATACATACCTGACAACCCCTGGCCTGTATCTATGTATTTTAGTTTGTGCATAACAGATGCATTGACCTCTTTCACTCTGTCCGTCACCAAGGCCACAGCAGGCACATACCTAAAGAACAAAGGAATCTCCAACATTTGGGACAGTGTGGCTGCAAGGCCTCAGTAGTCTGTGAGTGCAACAGTTGAGCACCATGACCGAAACTCACAGGAATTTTCGAAGAACTTCTGTGCGAAAGTGCACCTACTACAATATAGGCATATATGTGTGTGTGCTGCGATGAAGTGTTATAAAATCTGCAGAGAGCACCAGCCTCCCTGCGAAGTGTGCGAGGAAGCAGTCAGGAACAACAAACAATTCGTTCGCAGCAATCCATATTTGCTAGTGCTTGCAAAGATGACCAAGAACCAGGCGGAGAATGCAAGAAACCAAGTTAAAAGGCCAACTATAACAACAGCTGGCCAGAACTTCGCGTAGGGTTTTTTGTTCGAACATGAACAGTTACAGAATGTTGCAACGTGGAAATTTCTATCGAACTTGTTCATTTCAACAGTTCAGAGTTATGTTTAATAGGTGGTTGTGTTCAGGGGCGTAGCCAGAAATTTTTTTCGGGGGGGTGGGTTCAACCATACTTTATGTATGTTCGTGCGTGCGTTTGTATGTGCGCGTGTACATATATGCAGGCTAAACTGAAAAGTTTAGGGGGGGGTTTGAACCCCCCCAACCCCACCCTTGGCTACGCCCCTGGTTGTGTTATGTCGGTGCAGAGGTTATGCTTGTCATCTTGCCTTGTTCTGGTCATGAAGTACGGGAAGTGCGAAATCTTTGGGCAAAAACTGTGCACATTTCCAGAAGGGCTGATGTTTTAACGTATAGTTTGCACTCTCGTTTCCCCCAATTTCATGCAAGGTTTACATTACAATGTTAGCTACTCTTACATTTAATTCTGCGCATATTGAGCTTTGTGTGCGTGTTTTTGTTCATTCTGCGACTATTATTTATGAAAACATTGTTGTACTGATGTCACTGTGCAAGAAAACATTTATTTTCTTTACGCATTATTTTAGTCACGAGGCACAGTGCACATAAACCCTTCAAATTATGTGGTTTTTGATATGTAGAAGTAAGCAGCTCTGTATATGTTGCATGAATAAGGTGGGTCTGCTTTATTAGCAAAACAAGGCATGCATCTGGTGTGAATTACATTCAAATATGCAGCGCAAAAGGGACTGCTATTAATTTTTTATTTTTCTAGATGTACTGAGATTGTGGCCTACCTCTTCATATACTCTGTGAGGACAACTCAGGTACTGCACCAAGTGATAACGAACAATGAACTGCAATCCACCTTATACCAGCACTGGCAGCCCATAACTCAAGAAATGCAGGTAATATGTGCTTGAATCTACGTCTGTGCCACAAATACATAGCGCAGGAGATTGTTAAAATTAGCCAGAGCTATTATTTGGAATTGTGTGCCTACTCTTTAAAGAAAGGTATAGAATTTCAATGTTAGTTAAAAAAAATATTACATTAAATTTTTTACAGAGGATGTCATGCATGTGAAATGAAATCCTATTTGCAATGATTAGTGTTCCCAATTTTACTATTGTTTTATGATAATTAATTCCTACATATTATACACTTATACGGGTACGTTTTGCCCATGAACGTACACTAGCTTCTAAGACTAGGAAGAAGTGCGTCGGGCTCACATCAGGGCTGTATGAGAACCGCATCAGCCCTGATGCGAATCCGGCAGACTTCTTGTTCCCAAAGCTCAAGAGAAGCCAGAAAGATCACCGTTTCAACAATGTTCCTACCATCCAACGGGCCCCCACAGAATTTCTGAAAGAGGTCACGGCAGCTTTCACAGGAGCCTTTGCACCATGGGAATTGCGTTGGAATCTGAGTATCGACTGCCCAAGGAACTATTTTGAAGAATTTAAATATGTACCGATCGGATCAATGAATTCTTTTTACCAGACCCAGCCTCATTAATTTACGAACAGACCTTGTAAAACAATCACCTTTCGCGAAAAAGTTTCAGCGAAGTGTCAACATTTCCTTACATGGTGTAGATTGCCTGGATATCCTGCTTTTCTTCACCAGGGCACATGCAGATGCAGGAATGCACAAAGTTGCGTGACTGAGACACACAGTGTGCTTTGTGTCTTTCACTGTGTCTTTCTTGCAGCCGTGTCTCAGTCGTGCAACTTTGTGCGTTCTGATGGCAAGCCAACAGGCCCAAATTGCAGCTAGCTGAAGGAGATCGCTCACTGCCAGTGGTATATTTACTACCACTCTTCTGTAACACACCAGTGCACACATGGCTATCAAAAAAGGAGATGCTTCCTCACTGCAAGCATGCATTAATAACTGTGTGTGGATCAGGTGACCCACGCTGAGGAGGTTGCATTAACAAGTAGGCGTCGGTATTACGCCGATGATGGCTGAAACATGTCTGTGGGTTACAGACCACCGAACTACCTTTGGCGTGACATGTCTCCAGCTAATCTTGTGGATCTGCCACACGTCTTGTTGAGTTCACATAGCCTGTACTCGCCGAAGGTGCCACCACTTAGCAAAAGTGGCGGTACAACTAAGTCACTCTCTTGACTACCCACACTATGGATCATGGTGGGCTTTACTGAACATTATAAAACTATACAATTACACACAACATGCATGCTTCATGCATTTTATGCCTCAGGGTAAAATGTCAGAATGAAAGAGGTATCATGGAGTCCACTTTAGGCATGAAACGCTCTTTCCATTTTGAAATTGAAACCTCAAGATGTTTGTGTTGTTAGATTGTCCTGTATATGCGGGCACTTCTGACCGATTATTAGTGGCAGACGTTAGCGTCGTTAAGATACTTTAATTTGGTTTTAAAGTTTGCATGAGTGCTCATCTGTGTTGACAGCACCTCGCAACATCGCCGCTGGTATGACATAGATCGAGGCCTCATGTGACATTCCACGAGTAAAGCGTGCATTGTCGACGCCCCACAATATTTGCGGGGCACACACAATACTAGTGACTGGAACCTGGCGAAGGCTATTCTTACTCGCCCTTCTCATACTGTTGTCGGGCTGCTCTCAAGGTAGTTCTGGCTGCTTAGGCCAGGAATGCCTTTTCTTTTTTCTGAGGGGACACGATCTTAACATCCCGAAGTTCCCACATCGTTTCATTCTTTACCTGTGCGCGGGGCCTCGATTTGAAAACTGTGCTTTCAACGACACCAAAGCTTGAGTGCACGTGATCTTAGGCACTCCACTGCTGTGGGGCATTAGTTTCTTATGGCTTTAGGCGGGCAATTCAAAGCAAAATTTGTTGCAATTAACAATGCTAGCATTAATTGTATGATATGTTAGAGCATTTACGATTCAATTTCGGGATTACCAGACACAAAACTACGAATTATAGTTCAAAAGTCACAAACAAAAGTTTCACTGTCAGGGGTCCTTTAATGTACCCCTTTCTTCAAATTTCGCTCGAGGGGTGGCACCTGTCACATGGACTGCTTGCATGTGTGTGGGAAGGGGGTGGGGTACACGTGTGTGCATGTACTGCAGATCACTAGGCAAAGGGAACTAGGCCCCACCTCAACCTTTTAAACTACTTAAAGGGACACTAAAGGCAAATAACAATTTATGTCAGAGTGAAAGGTCAATATGTGAGAATGTCTAAAATGTCAATATTATCAACAGCAGTGCTCTAATAATCGAGAAATTAAGGTAAAGGTAGGACACGACGTGCGCCACGAGTGGGACATTTTGGAAATGATCCCGATGACATCAAAGAGTCCCAAGTACAATAAACCACTAGTAATCAAACTAGTTGCGATAAAAAATGAACCTTCCAGGCCTCACAAGACGTAATAAAATGCTGTTTGTTCGTTTGTTTGATTCATGGAAAAAAAGAACTTCTTGGCATTACCATGGGGAACGGCACGAGTGGTTCAAAAGTTTCGTTTTCGCCGAGCTGCGCGTCTCAGTAGTAGCTTAGTTTCAGTATCGCGTACTGCAGCGCGTGCTTGGCTCTCGCTATTCTTGCACTGCTGATACTCTACTGCTGCTGCTGGCCAAGCTAAGCTCTGTTACAGTGAACTATACAGTTTCGGAGTGGCCCATGGCTGCGTCTTGGCAAGGTTGATGGCCGCTGTTGCACAAGAAACCGTAGCGTCGGCTGCCGGGCAGTAAAGGCGGGCAACGTTGGGCATGGCAACTGCTATGTCAGAAGGCCCGTTCAGGCGGGTGATTTGAAGTGTGCTAATGCCATGCGGACCACTAAAGCGCGATTTTCTTTCAAAATAAGCATTTCCTTGGCACGAAACAAGCACTACGAGATTTCTGGAACGCTATTTCAACAATCAACGTCTCCTTAATATTTGCCTTTAGTATCCCTTTAATCAGTACTCGGCCAAAGATATTTTACATGAAAATGAGGAAGTTTTATTTTCAAAAATGCCTAGTATTTACATTAGGAAAGAAAATGCACTTAAGCTTAGAATTACAGTTGGCACGATTCTTACAGAGGTGAATGGTTCTGTGGGCAGAGCCAAATTTTTGTTTAGGTTGCAACGGACATTAGTAACGAACACCTGACCACCAAATGAATAAAGAGTATTGCTAGAATATTTAACTAGCCTGAACTCATTAGGTGTTACGCTTTAGCATGCCTTAGAAATACAAGAATTACGCCGGTAATTACATACAACCACGGTGCTCAGAATGGCATACAAATACGGAATTAGTTACAATCCACACACCTAAGTAAATGAATTTGCTGGTGTTGCGTCAAACTTCATTACAGCCGTTTTCATCATGACATTTTCTATTCAGACAACTCACTCCTTGTCTACTTAGTATGTATTTTCTCTTCTTTGAGAATATCAATGATTACCATTTTTATATAACACCTTAACCTGTTCTTTCCTTTCGCGGCTACTACTTCAGATGCCATACATTTCAAGTACGAAGTTGGTTCTAGGATGCAATGTCCCTAGAAAGACAGGGATGAAGAGACGTGTGCGAGCGTACTTCTGCTTTCATTGATAAGTCTGGCAGACAATCCATTCATTAGATTGAGATGTAATAAAAACATTGCACTTTCAGCCTTTTTCGTAAATACTGCCTGCCGATTTCAGAAAATTCAACTGGAACTAATGTCGCAACAAAAACAGATTAGCACAAGTGACTGGTGCCCGGAGCGGCAAAATTGCAACACGCGGCGAATAGCGAGAGTGCCAAGCGCATCCCATTTTCCAAAGCAGAAATGGCCGGCAGAAAGCAGCTCATCTTGCTGTCAGCCCATCCAAAAGCCCACATCTTAATAAACGCTTGTGCATTCCTTATCAGGAGACGTGGCTGTGCACATGATTTCTGTTTTGTTTGTTTTTTCGATGGAGTTGCGAGGAACCGTATCTTTATCGCAGTTGCCCCGAGAAAGCTGTTTGTTGAAGTGCTTTCCACCGGCCACACCTGCTTTGGAAACTGGAATGAGCTTGGCACTCTCGCTATCAGCGTGCTCGGGAACAACAGCGCCACGTGTCGCGATTTTGCTGCTCCGGCCACCAGTAACTTGTGCAGTAACTTGCACATGCCCACGCTTGCGTTCCCACGCTCGCACGTACTTGGCGCGTCTTCCATGACAACGCGGACAGCACCTCTTCGTACCTGAGCGGTTGCAGTACGTTCACTATCAAACGTCGCTGGATGAAAATCTGTTCGCAACAACCGTACTCCATTACATTGCAGGCCAATGGGCCTTGGCCAGGGACCAACTAAAAATTCGTATCACCCCGAAATTCGTATGAACTGTGATCATATCACCAGGGTTTCACTGTAATCAGAATAACGCTGCACAATACTTCCATTTATTCACACAAAATGTACCCGCTTTTACCTCCCGTTATGCGATGAAGCTATGTAAAATGCCTACAATATACGCCTCTACTCTTGACAAGTCAACCTTGATCGGAAATTTGTTACCATCAGACTCCATTACACAAAGTGTTATATGCAGTTTTCATTACACAGCGGTGTAGGCAAGAAATGTTTTAGATTTACATTGTGATAACTGCATTTGTCACAGGAAGGCTTAAACTTATGTTTCAACATGCAAATACTTTGGCCCCTTGCAAGTACCAAAATCCAGCACTTAACATTGCAGTATTGGTGTTTTAGTTTCACATGCATTGTACTTAAAATGCGAAGTGCTGCCTGCATTATGCTTCTCATTTACAACCATGAACATATACGAAAGTTCACTCCTGTTATAGTTACCGAAGTTTTATTTCTTATTAAGCCTACATTGCAGTTTTTAGAGTGAAGTTGTGGAAAACTACTTTACTGAATCTAGCTGTCTCAGTATCTAAATGTCTTAAATGACATAAATAGATTTTAATTCACTTTAACGTTCTCAAAGCACTAAATGGTAATGTTTCATCAGAAGTCATAGGGGCACACTGCTTGAAACAATTGTAGAACATGTTACTACTCTACAGAAGAACGATTTTGCACATAAAAAGTGACTGTGTAAACAGTGTATAAGAAAATATGCTACACTTTGGAAAAAGGCTGATTCAGTTTTTATTTTCTCTGTGCGCAAAGTGAGAGCTCCGAATTTCTTATGACCTATAAACAAGTTATCTTTTAACACATCCTGTACAAGCTGTGATGGGTTGTCTTTGCAATGTATTGATGAGGCGCTAGAATTTAAGTAAAAAATGTTAAAATTACTAGAAACAGACAACAGTGAAAAAAAAAATTAAACAAGGATGGTATTGCAGCAGCTGACAGCTTCCCTCAAGTATTTCAACAAAAGTAATGACTTTCTCAACCAGCTTTCAGCAGTTTTGCTGCAATAAAAAGGAATTGTTATGCTGTAAGTCACGCGCATACAAAAGGGGCTAGATGTCATTTACAAGGTGTATGGCAGTGGCAGTGTCACACATGATAACACAGAGAAAAACAAGTGTGGAAGATCTCACTCATTTCACTCGCGCTCCCTTCAACATTATTCGCACCTTATGTTCACTTCTGCCTAACTTTGAGCACGAGAAGTCACATTATTACTGCAGCTGGAACCCTAAGGCGTCGAGTCCTTCGTCCAGCAGGATAATGGATGCCGCCCTGCTTTTCTGTAAAAGTGTTCTGAGCTCCTCGTCGCCGAACTCTTCGTACAATGCCTGCTTCTCAGATGCAATGACGTCCACAACCTCGGTGAACTCCGCAGCCAGCCCGGACTCTTCCAAGGCCTCCATGAGGAGAAACGTCAGCTGCGGAATGCACAGCCTGCGCAGTGCTGCCATCTGCCGGCTTCGCACATTGTCGACGCTGCCCGGTGTCTCCCTCTGGTCAACCATCCAGCCTCCGTCCACAAACAGGAGCACGTCGAAGACATCCCTCTTGACCTCTTTGGCGAGGGTCGTCACCAAGCTCTGCCAGTGTTCCAGTTCCACGGTGTAGCTCCGCACCTTGTGCTCGTGGGCCAGTTTTTCGGCAAAGCGGGCTCCCGGGGCAAGCTCTTCAGGAGGCGTTGGCTTCCTCCGGTGAAACTGGTTGAACCACTCCTGAAAACTAACGTGCACCTTCAGCAGTGCCTCGAAGCACAGAAACTCTCGCACGGCGTTCTCGTCTTCCGCCGGCAGCTGCCCGTCGTGCATTGAAGAGCGGCTCCACTGCTCCACGGCCACCCTCACGGAGTCCACCGGCAGTTTATGGAATGTCTCGCGCGCGGCGCCGATCTTCCCCAGGCACACAAAGCCACGCATGAGTGCATTGGCTTGCTTAAGCGCCTCACCCCTGGTAGAATTGTCAATGAGGAGCCACTCCAGCGATGCTACCTTCTCTTCGTCGTCGGCCGTGGTCTCCATGGAAGGCACAGCGGAGGTTGCACGAAGCTCTATTGGTTCTTCGCCAGAAACACGAACTTGCTCGACCAGCATACGGGTAATGGCGGTCACGTTTAGTCCAGCTGACCGTGCAAGCTGAAGGCAGAGCTCCTGTTCTTCGGGGTCCCTTGTTTTGAGGCTGCGCAAAAGCTGCGTGTACTTGGTGACTTGGTCAGTTGCCGGAAGCGTGGCTGCGTACGTGGCAACCAAGGGGACGTGGCCCTCGTCGATGAGCAGGTCTACGTAGGTGCGGAGAAGAGCACTGCATGCCCCGGTGCCCGTCTCGCAGCCGACTTGCCGCAGCAAGAGTACCATGTGAGCCAGAAACCGCATCGTCTGAAGCGGCGGCTCCATCGCCTGAGCGGTCGCCCAGTCGTGCATCTCTTCAACCATGGAAACAGCATCGTCCAGCACCACACATCGCTGCAGGATGTGCATAATCTCCTGGTCCCGCGTGTCACTCGCGCCCACAGCCGCCTGCAGGTCACGGAAAACGGCCTCGAAGGTTCCACGGTCGCTGGGGTAGCCCGATGGCAGTGGCTCGAGGCTTCTGGCTTGCTGCGTGGCAGTGCGGAGCTCCTGCTCCACGCACACGTCAACCAGTGCGCGCATGCGAGCCCACAGCTGATCCTCCCACGTGGTACATGCGGGCAGCACTGCCTGGACGTTGCCACTCAGGGCACCGTACACGGCGCGCTCGTAGAGAGAACACGTGGGATTCGACGCCGCCTCCCAGCAGGCGCGCTTCCAGAGGTCCCGGTAGAGGTTGCCTTCCGCCGGCTCCGTGGAGTCGGCGCCCATGGTGTTCCCGTGGTTCGGGTCGTGGTAGGGCCGCCAGCCTTCGACCGCGGCGGCTAGCCAGTGATGACCGTTGTCGGCAGCCAGCTCCTGAGCCCGTTGCAGTTGGCCCGCTCGCAGGTGGAAGAAGACGCTGCGGAAGAGGCGGCATTCGTCGTCACGGTCCAGGTCGTGTATCGGTAGCCGCTGCCGCGAGGGCGCGTCCGGGTCCAGTTCGGTCACGTAGGACGACGGCGCGCTACCGACGGAAGCACGGGACTGCACATGGTGCAACGTGTTTTCCCAGGCGCAGCCTCCGTCACCGTAGTACTCGAGCCTGTCGTCGTCATTGCCCAGCCCACGCTGATGTGCCGCGCAGCTTTCCAGCCAGTCGACCACCAGTTGCGCCTGGCGTGCGAACGAGTCCCTCGCCATGAGGGCGTCCACGACTTCCCTGTCGCTAGCTTCGCGAGTCCCGTCGACGAACATGGTGTCCTCTTCTTCCATGCACTCGTCCGCCTTGAGACGGTCGCGCAGGAGAGCACCCGTGAGCTTCCAAGTGTTACGCTCTTCGGTGAGCAACGTTTGGCACGCCATGGCTTCCATCCACACCGGTTCGCCCTTGCGAGATACCATGCGCTCCGTCACTTTTCGCACTTTGGCTAAGTAACTGTCGCACAAGTTGGCGTATTTTTCGATCAGCGTGAGGGCGTCTTGGCTACTGCGATGGGCCTTGTAGGCTTCCATAAAATCTGAGTATATGCCCGCAGTAGCGACCACCGCCGGATGTTCGGTCGCCAGTGCCGACGCGCTGAACGCGGTCATGTCGGTGGCTTCGAAATTCCCGCTGATATTGCCGCCACGCGAAGGCCTGCCACCGGGCGTCGCGAAGTCTGCGATGGATCCTCCCGCAAGGGCGCTCGCATTTCGGCTCGTGTGAGCGATAGCACTAGTGTACGAAGCCGCCGGGGTGCCGAAATCCTGTTGCTGCCGGGAAAAGGATGCACTCCGGTTGCTGAAGCGGCTTCGCGACCGTTTCTCGGTCACCGGCGTGGCGACGTTGCTCCACAGCACGAACGAGTCACTTTGCGCCATGTCCAGCTGCCGCCCGACTACTCACGGACTCCTCCACGAACTCGCATAAATGAGAGACGTAACTGAAAACTCACATTTTTACATTAGAACCAGCACCGCATTTTTAGGGTTAGCTCAAAAACCGCGTAAAAGATCGCACGGATCACATGCATTGTGTAACGCGGAGAGCGCCCCCTCAAGCCCGTGCACCGTGACACGCAGAACGCCAAGCAAGTGATACCCATATGTAATTAAAAAAATAGTCCAAGGCTTTGACAACCTAATGAACAAAAATTAGGCTTTCTGTCAGTTCTACACACATTTAAAAAAACAACAAGTAGTTTAACGTTATGCGTAGTTACGTGCATCACCGACAGGGGTGCCGCAATCGTACTTTTTTATTGTTCGTCTGCTTTTGCGTTTAGTTGCCAGCCGCTGCAGTCGGTGGGTCGTTACTTCGAGATCGTGGTGTATCATGTGGTGAAGTTGACTTCCGTGTGTTTCGCCGACCACAAATGCAAGAGCCTCCGTGGGAGCCCTCTTCGGCTACATTGTGATACCAAAAAAACACTTAGGTAAACGCACTCGAACATATTACCCTCCCTTTTTTTTCCCTGTCTGTCACGCCGCTTGCCTGGCGGTCTCATTGATCCACTTGCTCTTGCGGCACTGCGCATGAGATGTGGGCACTCCACTTCTTCCGTTTGCTCTCTACTGTGCTGAGCAGTGTAATGAGTTTAGTGCATCTCTAGTGCCTACAGTGAACGGAAGCTAGGTGCAGCTTTACCAAGCTTGTACTGGCTCTGCGCTACGCAAGTCTCTAAGTACCGTTATGTTCGCGCTACTGTGTTACGCATTTAAGCCGCCGGTAGCCTTTGGAAGCCGTCCGGTTTTGGTTATAACGATTTTCTTCTCTTGCCAATGTTCATCTTTATAAAACTTGCATGTCTCACAATCGCGCAAAGTGGTGATTTGTGCGATAACAATCGAATGCGGAATTTAGCGCTCCGGAGATACGGGTATCGGTTTCGCGCGTCTTCCCCGGCTTTGCGGTGTTGGAAGTGCGCGGTGCGCATTGACTTTCAGAGTTTAAATGGCCTCAAGTAAACGCTTGAGTGTTAATAATTTAGCTGTAGGCTGACCAGCACGCCTCAGGGAATGCTCTATCATTCCTGTCAGCAACGATATGGCAGTGGTTTTATTATTTTTTTTTTCTGTGCGGTGCCATAGTGTGCTCCGTCGTTGTAATCTCGCTAGTCAGACATTAGGTGCTTTTTTTTATTTATTTAATTAATTTTTTTTCATTCAGAACGCCGAGTACGCAATTTTTCTGTTACGATTGTTTGCAAACGCCGAGATTCCGTTTCTTCCGTATCAACGGGGAGTTTTAAGATTACCACATGTCATGCTTCTGAGTCAGTAGTCGTTATTATAAATATTAAGCGTTATAAATCTACACCTACGTATGACAACTCGCATTTTTGCTATTATTGTCGTCGCCACAAGTCGTCGTGCCCTGCTAGTGCGGGTTGTTTTTCTTTATTTTCTTTTTATGTCCAATGCAGCGGCCGTGCCAATGCGATAAACTTGTGCACTGTGTTACGGTTATCTTTTAGAGTGTTTGTGCTCCCTCTCTTTTTTTAGTTTTTTTTTTCTTTATATAAGAGATTGATAGTGCGGGACACGGATGCACGCGAGATATACGAAATACGTGTTCTTCCAACGTTACGCATATATTATTGTCAACGCAATTAGGCGTTCATATCGTATATGCAACCTGCCCAATGGAACACGTATGCCGGGCGGGACTCTTCAAGAGTACTCCTGCGATTTAAAAAAAAAAAAAAGGAAGAAAAAAGAGCGTAAGATGCATTTGCGAAAAAGTTGAGTGCGGGCACTAAAAGAAAAAAATCACAGCATATCCACGGAGTGAATGATGATGAGTGGGCGAAGCTGCGGAGGTTCATCGGTAAACCGTGAATCTTCCGTGAATTCTGCCCAGTACATCATCACCGACGTGAGATCGGGCGCGTTTATACTAAAGGTTCGATGAGTTATGACGACTTGCAGCTCACTTTAATTTTACATGTACGCTGTGAATTTTCATTGTTTAGAAAACCATTTCTTTAGAAAACATCTGGCGTCTTTCGTTAGCAGCTGGCGTCTTTTCGTTTTGCTTTAGAAACATCTGGCGTTCTTTCGTTTTGCTTTTACAAAACATCTGGCGTCTTTCGTTGGTTTATTTGATCAATCAACGGCGTTTTGAACAAAATTTTTATTGTTTAATCACGCACAGGAGAAATCTCACCAGGCACTACCTTGGAGGTAAACAATGGCTGCTAATGGGAATGAGAGACAGAAGAAGTCGGCGTTTAGCTAACACTTACACTTCTACTTCTACTAACGTTTCCTACTGGAACATGCCAATGGCTGCTAATGGGGAATGAGAGACAGAAGAATTCGGCTTTTAGTTAACGCGCACGCTGCGAATTTTTTATTGTTCAACAACGCACAGGAAAAATCTCCCACCGGCACCACCTTGGAGGTCAAAGCGTAAGACTGGTTACGCACTACGACTACTGCGACTACGACTGCTACGACTACGAGGGACGAACGGGTGCCGCCTTAAGGAGCTTCGCCCCTAAAAGTATCAATGTGCAGATAAACCATAGATATGCAGGCAAAGGGTCAGAACGCACGTCCCATGTGTACAGTGTAGCGCAAAACGAAATGGAGGGTATGAGCTCGCGTACGTCATCCAGGCCTCCGTGGTGATTGCTGTGCATCCAACCGGTGAGTGCACACGCGTTATCTGGATTTGCTGTGCTCAGTGGAAGCCGTGAACAAGGCATAAAAGCCGAAGTACACGCGATGTCACATCAGGGACTGTAGAAAAGATGGCGAAGGCGGCGTTGCCCTTCCGCGACGGGGTTACCGTAGTTTGTCGGTCTTTTCGAACCGGTAGTTTGAAGTTTATTTCATTATTTTTGTGGTACATGTACAGTGATCGTTAGAGGACGAATACAGGAAAAACTTGATCACGTACTAAAAAAAAAAACGTAAGAATTCTGTCGTGTTACGTTCAGGGTACGTAAAGCTGTGTACAAACAACGCTTTCACGGTTTTCGCCCAACAGAAACGAGCGGACAGGGATGGAAGGATATCATGAGCGTCATTCAGCTCACCACCACGCACATTAGTAGGAAAAGCAGCACCATGCACTCCCATCGGGCGATACGACTAGCATTGAGAAACGTCTTATATACTGATGGTACTGTATTCTACGGTATACGTGCTTTTATTACTATGTATGCCGCAAATATCTAGAATGGCGACTTTTTTGGCGAAATGTAAAAAAAAAATGGCGACTTTTGGCGACTTTTTGCTCGTCGTTTGGCGACATTTGCTCGAAAGTCAGTGGCAACCCTGGCGACGGGGTTACCGTAAACTGGTATCGCTAGATTAGCGCTAAGATAAACGGCACCTTCTTGTTAAATCGGCAGAGCTCAGTCGGCGTCTGTTGATCGCATTAACATTGTATACAGTGTCGCATAGGACAGCCTTCGCTGAGACGGTCGGCTAAAGTCACTGGATTCATGTTACAGTGACTTTATGGTGAGCAAGGTAGGATTAGTTTTCGCGATTTGCTACCCTACGCTGGCTGAGAGGGAAGTAAACTATATCGTTGCAATTAAACTTAATTGGAATATACTGCCGTACGAAACCTGAGTTTACTATGCTTTTTCGTGCTTACTTAATCGCTGTTATTTATTCATTTATTTAGTCCTTAATTACTGCGCAGCATGTAGATAACCGATGTCCACCTACGTTATCCTCTCTTATGGCGCAATGATTGACTGACCTGCAGTGATACTTATTAAGCACGATTTTTTATTTAGAGCTGAGACTTGTTTGTGGCCCGAATAACGCCGCGTCCATCCATCCATTCACCCCACTATTCAATTGTTCATAGCATATACTGCTATAATTTCGGTGTTGGCACAGGACGTCACGCCCTCTGTGTAGAACACCAGAAGTTTTCGAAACGACCGAGTGCACCACCGCATCGCGTGTTGTCCAAGTCTCGGAGCAGCCTTTGCGAAATAATTTGCCATTCTTACTGGCATCATCTGACAACTCTTCTTGCAGCGAGTGTGGTCACGAGAGACTTGCACACGTTGTCTGTGACTGTGTGACGATAGATGCGGAGACAATCGCTCGCGACTATATATGCTAGCTAGCTCATTTTCGACGACAGGAATTTTAGTGAGATCAGATCATAAGGAATACCATCCTTACAATGCCCATTTGTCGAGGTAGATGCGGTAAATGGGCTTTATAGTACACAGACGCCGTAATCTGATTGGTTCAGCAGCTCCGTGACTGCAGCCGCGCGACTGACCCAGAAGAGTCATTTTGCGACCAAATTGGGTCATGCGACAACTGCGATGTCGCCAATGTCGCCGCTGCGAATAAGCCTACGCGGACAGCTAACCATGCGCGAGCCCCCGCGGCTTCGCCAATGGCCCTGTGCATATCTCAATTACAAGTGTCGCAATATTTTTGGTTGTTCACTTTAACTACTTTAATACGATACAGCGATTCAAAGTAACTAAGCGGTGCCAATCGCTGGTGTAGACACGCAGGCTGCGTTCGTATGTCTGGTGAACATTGCGAATTTCGCGTTCTCTATGCGGCATATGTGGATGTATACGTAAACGCGTAAACTCCAGTACAATGCTCGGCTGTGCTCGGTTGATGCTGCCGCGTGAGTCGCGGAATTGAGAGTGGAGAAGGGAAGGAAAACTAATGATGCGGCACTAATTGGCGCCGTATTTCAACTATGTATATGTACAGCCTGCCACGCCTTAATTGTCAGTGCCCCTTCGTCGCATTCGCATACTTACCCGCAACCTTCTTCTCTGTATATATGTACGGCTCTTCCTCGCGCATGCCTGAGTCGGTACGTGTAAGAGTTTAAGAATTGAGCGGAATAATGATTCACAGTGCAGTCACCGGTCTCGCGCATGAATGTAAAAGGCGTCGCGCAGGTTTCCTTATCGCGCGCCTGACTCATTTGCTCGCTATCAGCGCGTACTTTACATCGCGCGTGCTTCGCATGCTCTCATTCCTTGCGACCGAGTCGACGCTTCTTTGCAGCAAGCGTTCAATGCGCTCGTCTACATGGCAGTCTGCTGAAGCTGTAGAAAGCAATAACGAGAAATTTTTAAAATGAGGGCGTTTCTTGGGCATGCATGGCGGCAAGAAGGAAGTCTCGGTGTGACATAACTCCTCCGTTGGTTCACGGCGCATACACCATGCCTGATGACGCGTGGAGAAACGGTATGGGGGATAGACAGCGGATCCCTTTCTCTTCGGAGAGGCGCGTCGATCTTCTCCACCAAGCTTGTTTTTCCTCATCGGCGCTCGAACGAGGATAGGGCTATGTGCGTGCTTGCGCGCGCGCGCGGTTATACGAAGCTGCTGACGCTTTCAGAGCCCGCTGCATTGCACGTTGAAAGGACCGGCGTTGTTGTCCTTGTCGTCACGCGTATGCGGTTTAGACGAGATGGAAGGGAGTGAAAGGGAAAGATGGGAGGGATATAACGGAGCCGGCTTCATCGTGAGCTGCGCGTTCACGCTAGTCCTGTATGTCTATACACCTCAACCCCACCAGTTCCGTGCAGTGGGGTGAAGGCTATGAGGTTCGTGTCAGCCAATCAGTAAAGACAGCCGGCTGCATGTTCCAGATAAGGCAGTATACGGATCGCCCGTTGTGCGCTCGGTATGCTCCCGTGACGTTTCCATTCAGGCGGCGTCTCTCAGAAGGGCGATCATGAGGCGGACAATGCAGTAACGCCCCTTCTTTTGGTTGTCTCTGCCAGTGGCTGATGCGACCCGTAGCTTTCGCTTTAGTGCACGGATTTGTGGGTATGGCGTGTAGCTGCCGTGCGGTGGCGGAGTGGCTCTGTGCTCGCGCCTTGCGTGTGCTGTAGTGCAATGGAGACTCGTTGACGTGCGGTTGCTCCCGTGAAAGCCGTCCTCTGTGCCCTTCGGAATAAAGGACCGAAAGTTTTGTTGTTGGCTTTACCGTGTTTCGCGGACGGCAGTATGGTAACGCCTCCGCTGCAGCCTTGCGCGAGCGATGGTTGACTAGTCGAGCGTAAACCTTCGAGCCACGCATTTCTATTCACCGAAGCTCATCGGGGCAATGCGAAGGAGGTTGTGCATGTACACGCATAGCTGCAGGTTAAGGACGATAAAAGCTTTGAGCCGCTATCTGTAGACTTCTCGACGTTTCGGGTGCTGTTGTGACGGGGTTTAGTTTATTTCATTTCTTTACGGTCAATCCGAAGCGGTTGATCCGACGCACACTTTAGGACGCTGCGCTTCGTTTCTTAAAGGGACCGACAACTGATTTTTCTCGACCCAGTTTTTTACGGCGCGACAGGAAGCTCACCCTTCGTAGCGTTTGTAGCTGCAGTGGTTTATCCGAAAAGCGCGTAGTTATTTTATAAGCAGCATTTTTCGATCTGAAAGGCTCCAAACACGCATGGAGGCTTGCTCCAGCAACGCTGAGAATTGATAGCGATGCTGCTAGCCCTCGTGAAAGCTGTCGTTGTTCTGCTTTCGCAGGAGTTACTGTACCTATGCTTAACCACCTTTATTTCGAGCTTTCCAACCATTTTTGAAAATAGCAAGCTGTTAAAATGAGACAATGTGGCTTTATACACCTTCCGGTATTTCTACAGCGTTGTGCGCGCCTGCGCCCAAGGTTGCCTGCGCCTGTGTCATGAATGGCTTGTCCCGGCGTCGTTACTCTCTCGATACACGAGCCAAGCCAAGTAATCGGAAACGTAACTGTGCATATGCACGGCCGCACTGAGTAGCAGCGCGCGTCATTTCTGAGACGAGGTGTAGGTAGCAAAACTATGTCGCTCCAAAATCTTAGCAACCTGGAAACTGCGTGCATGGTTGCATGAGCACGCTGAAAAGTTGCTCAAGACGAGCATGCGATCATTACGTCGCGCGAAGGCAGCGCCACTTTAATGCATACTAGTAACGCAGGCCTATATGTACATTATTATGGAGTAATACCTTTAATATAAAGAAATGACAAATCTTGTCCGGAACTTGAAGCGCTTGCAGTAAAATAGGGCGAGACGTGTCGGGCGCCGATGCTATCGCTGCTGCTCCACTCTGTATACTGTGTGAACTCGATCGGGATACGTAAACATTGCGATCATTCGTGAAACCGACACTGGCGAAGGCTGATGGTAAGGGAAACTAATTTGCCAAACTTGTATGCACGCCACGAAATTCGATAACCCGTGTTTCGTAGCGAGCTTCATTTAGCGTACTAACTCAAAAGTTTCCAAATCCGCTATAACCGGCAACGGTTCATATATCTCGCGTATATCGCAAAAACACTGCGAAGAAACCGAAAAGAAAGTGTGAGTGAGAGGGGGTTGATATGAGTAACATCACGACGACGGCGATTTGTAATTTGAGCTGGACCTAATTACGAAGACATGAACTTCGCAAGTATACGATGGAATACCTTGCACGGCGAGACGGTGGTATAGTAATGGAATCAATACTGTGGAAAGTTATTGATACGCCACGAGCACCGAATCATCAGTGAAGGTAATGAGAAAGCTTATAATACCTTCGTCTGTAGAAGAGCGTTGCGAGTGCGGGCGCTTGTAAATGGAGAACGTTCGTATATGCAGCGATCACTTCTCCTCCAATGAACTTGATTAGCTCGAGGAAGATTATCAGGTTGCCAGTCCCCATTTGCGTCGAATGAGGCATGATACCTCCGCAAGGTCGTGCACAGGGCCATCCTGTATATTGTATGAGTTCAGACATGGCCCGGGAAATATATCCTAGACTTTGTTGACGCTTTGAGGGTTCGCTCGAGCGGTTTGGTTTCGTGCCCATATTGTGCTGGGAACGTAATGCGTGTGGGCCAATTAGTCGCTCGAGTCGCACAGTGTGACGATGTCTTCGGCGTCTATATATCATGAAGGCTATAGCGATGGAAATCATAGGTATATAGGGGGCTGACTAAATGCGCAGTGCGGCAGTGACAGCTTATATAGTGCAGTTTATAGGGGGTGTAGTGTTCCATAATTATTGCTTGCACGGATCAGATATGTATGCATTCTGTGCGCCGCATTATCATATGCATAATGTCATTTCCTTCTCCCCTCGCCACCACGAAAAGAAAAAAAAAAACGGTTGCGTCGTTTAGGAGGCCCTTCAAATAATAACGAAAAAAAAAAATCAGCCAGGTGTCATTCGTTCTTTGATCATTATTATTATTGGTGCTTAGAAATGTTTATAGAGGTGTCGTTAACGTATGTGTGTGCTTTATTGCTAAATTTACCAGTGAAGTAACGGTTGAAGCAACGCGCGATGCACGCAGCACATGTGCACGCTCAAATAAGCGAAAGTCTTGACACAGTGGCTTGATATTAAAAAAAAAAAAATCATATCCTGGTGTATTCCATTCGGAGCACTTCGAAAACTTCCACATTTGTCGACTTGCTGGCGAAAATTGATTTCCTATGTCCGAACGCAATTTCTACACTTTCTTTACTGGCGAGATCTATATATATGCTTGCTATACAGAGAAAAAGAGAGGGCCCAGAAAAGAAAGTCCGAAGATGGCGATCGCTGGGCATTTCGATTCCTCCCCTCCTCGCACTGCCGCCATCGAGGTCGTGGCAAGGTTAACGAGAAAAGGAAAACTTCTTTCAAGTAGATCAGTTGGACGGGGCCGAACACGCATCGCTGCAGCCGTAGGGTATAACAGTTGGCTGGGCAGGCTGAATCGGGCTGTCCGCCGCAGAAGCAGAGGCGCTCATCGCTGGATAAGCTTTCGTTCGTGGTGGTGTTAAGAGGAGAAGGACGATGGAAGCGGCTAGGAGGAGGTGAATGACCTTTTTTTTTTCTCTCCACTCCCGCCGCGCGCACGCTCTGCCGCATGAACGTCGCGTTGTCATCGCCGTCTATTTGGCCTCTCTCGGGGTTTGGCTTCGAAGGGAGACGCCACCACCACCACCACCATACCAGGTGGTGCTGCGTGCTCCGAGGCTCGTGTGTTGTGTGTGTGTTTATGTGTCTCCCGTGTGTGGCGCATATAACCCATACCGAACGTGGACGACACGCCGGCGCGGGCGCGACCACGACGCAGCGGCGGGAGAAAAGGGCCGCTTCCGCTTTTCACTCTTGGCGTCGTCGGACTCATTTGTAGTACTATACGCTCCTCAGTCTTCTTCTCCCCTTGGCAGTCTGCCCAGAAGGAGAGGCGGCCCTGCACAAAGTGGCAAGCGTTGTTGCACGGAGTATTGCTTTCTTACCCCTTGCCCGCCGTGCATATATACTTGAGGTGCCTTATATATATATATATATATATATATATATATATATATATATATATATATCCACGTGATTTGTTTGTGCGCGGCTGCCTATTCCTGCAACGGCCTCGGTGGTGCGGGGCCTGCCACGGGCTAAGCTGAATGAAATGGATGATCCCTGTAAACGGAGGGAGGGTGGCGATCGTTTCGGGATCATTTTCGGCGGGCGCTGTCGACGGATTTATTGAAGCGAGGAAGCGCATGGGGCGTGCGGATATGGCCACGTGCCTGAAGCAGTTGTTTTATATACACATCGTGCCCGTCACTTCTTAGCATGAGTGCGAAGCGCCGTACACTAAGTTTATAGAGCGTATTACAAACAAATACATATATAGCGTTGGACTACGAATGTGCATATACTCTACTGTGCGCGCGCAAAATTAACACGTATGGCGCAAGAGTACCTGTATACTTTATAGGGTGTGTTATGACACTACATAGAGCGTATACCTGGTATTTTTGCTGCTCTCTTTCTAGCAAGACCGCCGTCAGGTGTCAGCTGCTCACGCTACACGGTTACAGTGTGGAAATGTTTACACTATATATATATTATATATATATATATATATATTATATATATATATATATAATATATATATATTATATATATATATATATATATATATATTGTGAAAGACTTCGTACTACAATATAGGAAACCAATATTTATTTACCCTGACAGTTTCGGCTGGAGGACCAGCCGAAACGGTCAGGGTAAAATAAATATTTGTTTCCTATATTGTAGTACGAAGTCTTTCACAATTTTTATTACGGTAGCCAGAAGAAGTTCTCGTTATCCATATATATATATATATATATATATATATATATATATATATATATATATGTATGTATACTAGTTAAACAGCTATTTTCTGTGCTATATCTGCTTTGAGGGGTAGTTGTTGGGGGCACTCGTATTTATTTACATATTTGTGCAAAGATACGGCTTACGCTATAGACTGCAGTGACGTCAGTGATATAGCTGTGCATAGTTCAGGAAACTTGTTATAAACGAATTACGTACTGTGCTAAAGTATGTCTTCCGTAAGCGATAATTTGTCGATTTTATTCAAGCACGTCTTCTTAACGACCAGAAACGAAATTAGCAGGCCGGGTCCCTAGGCTGATTAGCCTATAGCTGGTAGTCAGTAAGTCTAATTTACACTGTTCGCCGGTCCTGCCTTTTATCGTCGTCCGCGTTCAATATTGGCACCGTAAATCTAAGACCAGAAACAAAGGTATACGAGCTGGGTCTAATTTCACTTGACGTATAACCGTTGTTCGGTCATTGCAATGGCCCGCACAAACTTTCGCTCGAGCGTTCGCGCGTATTCCGTACACGCTTTTGTGCGGCGGCCGCGATGCTTGCAAGACAAATGACCTCGCGTTTTCCCCCTAGCCGGTCGCAAATCCCCGTTACGCAAGCAACAGGAGTGAGTGCCGCACGTTTACGCCCGTATCATCTTGCACTATCCTTAAACGGTGTTGCAGTGTAATAGCCGGTTGAACGTCCTCCAAGCGCGAGAGCCTCTTTTTCTTCCTTTTTCTTTTATCTACGGGGTGCTTGCGCGGCGTCTGATTTGAGATAAATCTCTGGTAGACACGTCTACGCCTTGGCGATCGGGGGAAAACGGTGTATGTATACAACAGGGTCGCCGCTTACTCTGTGATGTCTCCGCGCGATTGCAGCTCGGGTGGCGCGTGCGGTTGACGGCAGTTTATCACTCACTGCCGTGCGTGCGGGCTATTTTTTCTTTTTATAAGCCTCGTTTGCGTATATTCCGTGCCGCCAGCGGCGTTTTTCTCGAAACGTTGGCGTGCGCTGCGGCTGAGCTTGTTTCACATTTTTCTTCGGCTCTTCCATCGGGCTGACCTCGATTCGCGCAGCGAAGCGTCTATTCCATTGCACCTTCATCCGTGTAAAACCGCCGCTGGGCCTATGTAGACGTACACGCGACACATCTCCTCTCTCCATCTCTGCGTGGCTCCCGCTTTTTTTTTTTTTTTCCCCTCGCCTTTAGCGGAGGCTGCGCGCTGTAGCCATCGACCCTCTTTGATACGTGGCTTTCTCGCTTGCGGCTTCCCGTGTCCGTGCACCCTTCATAGCCGCATGTCACAGGCACGCGCTCGGACGCCTTTCATCTATATCCGTGTATATAATGTGTTTCTTTTTGTCTGTTCTCCGCGTTTTCTGGGATGATGCTCCCTCTGCTCCTCAGACGTCGGCCTCCGCCGCCATCTTGGGATCCGCGGCCTCCCTATATCGATCCGGCGGAATGGCGCGCGGCCTCGGCGGTCGTCCGCCCCTCTCCTGCAGTCAGCTGATCGAGCATCCTCCCAAGAGCAGCGCGATGCGTATAACATATAGCTCGGTGTTTTGTGCGTATCCATCTCAGTTGATCCTGTATACACGGAACCGCGCTTTTCATCAATTCCTTTCGGCAAAGAAAACTTCACCGCCCTTTCATATTTGGCTCGTCCCTGTCGTTCGGGGGTTTTTTTATAGCTCATCAGCGGAGGCGGCCTTGCCGTTGACGGCCCCTTTCATTTGACTGCCCGCTCTTCGTGATGGGAGGCAGTATCGGCCTCCGTATATGATTTGTCTGCTGTCGACGACAAGTGCTGCCTTTCAGGGTCGTTTGACTGCGAGTAAAAACGAGGAATGTTTCGTTTTTCGCTCTCTAAGTGTGTGTGTGTGCGTGTGTGTTTGGGGGGGGGGGGGGGCGCACACGAGACAACAAAACAGTTGTAGCAAAACAGGCACGCCCTGATGAAACTTCGTGCGGAGCTTGAACGAGTCAGAGTTCTCTGCAATATGTGATAAGTCGTGCAGCCTAGATTTTGTGAGCTGCGTGGAGTGAAGCACACGCGCGCACGCTTCGGGCACCTCTGTCCCTTTCTGTGTTTGCGTTGCTCTTTGCATGTGCGTTTTATTTCTTAATTCGTTCTCCTGTAACACATAACACATTTCATTGTCCATGTAACATATACGGTGTGTTTAGACTATACTGACGTGACGTTGTCGACTGTGTATAACTTAATTGTATTGCATATATATATATATATATATATATATATATATATATATATATATATATATATATATATATATATATATATATATATACTGTGCACGCAGTGCACGTTCCCAGTGTACGTTTCACGTGTACTGCGTGCCGCACGAGATAGGTTGCGTTAAATTTACGTTACGCGATTTAGGTTCCTGCGTGTGAATGATGCTGTCTTCTGGCTCAGTAAAAGAAAAAAAAAACGAACTGGCCATTTCTGTTGGAGCAACGAACGAAATATTTAGCGCTTATAGGAAAATAGCATACTTTATACTAGAGCGCATTTTTGCAGTTTGTCACGTTAGTACAACATATATCTAGCTTCCTAATCACCAGCAGCCAAGGCCTATCTGTATGCCGTTATGTGAAAAGGTATAACAGTTCTTGCGGTAATTATGCGTGGCATGGTATCAACAGTCCGAGTGGCAATTATTAGACAAAGCTTAATTAACGCACGAAGCAGCGATTTGAAAATGGTATAGAATGTATAAAGCATAACTCCAGCATCTGTCGGCAAGTCTTGCGCCCTGCCGTACATACACAAGAACTGTTCAGGCTCTCTTACTCGCGTGTGTGTTTACAGTGTTGTCGCCTTTTGTTGCGATCCGATGCGGATAAGCCATATCTTCCACTTTCCATGTTATTTCATTTCGTATCTTCTTGTGGGCGTGCGCGCTTGTCCTAGTTAATATAAACGCCTGAATGAGAGATTCGATCTCAATAAGGCCAGTCTACATTGCGTGTCACAATGTACGGCTCTGTGTATGCTTTGTCGTGTACTTTCAGCAAGAAAAACACGTCGTTAGTGTTCAGACGAGTATATACATGCATTTTTTGTTTCACTTTATGTAGAAGTAAAAGAAACAAATGATGTTTCAGGCACACGGCTATCTG